>NW_016809457.1:2425368-2443427 GCF_001698545.2 Rhinopithecus bieti
TTTCTTTCTTTCTTTCTTTCTCTCTCTCTCTCTCTCTCTCTCTCTCTCTCTCTCTCTCTTTCTTTCTTTCTGATGGAGTCTCACTTCGTCACTCAGGCTGGAGGGCAGTGGGGTGATCTCAGCTCACTGCAATCTCCGTGTCTGGGTTCAAGTGAGTCTCCTGCCTCAGCCTCCCAAGTAGCTGGGACTACAGGTGCGCACCACCATGCCTGGCTAATTTTTGTATTTTTGTAGAGACAGAGACAGGGTTTCACCACATTGGCCAGACTGGTCCCGAACTCCTGATCTCAAGTGATCCGCCTGACTCGACCTCCCAAAGTGCTGGGATTACAGGCATGAGCCACCATGCCTGGCTGAGATTTATAACTTGTAACCCATACTGGATCGTATGAAACATACTGACCCATAAGATGGCTTTTACTTTTTCTTTTTTCGACTTATCGTAATTCTGAGACTATATTTCCATGTGAGTATAAAAAACCTGTATAATCTTCTTAATACAAATTATGAATGCATCATATTTCATTTCAATAATCTCCTATTGATGTACATTTACTTGCTTTCAAATTTTTGAAAAAATAAGCAATTCATATACCTTGTATGTACATCTTCTTATGCTTGTCCTATTTGAGATAAATTCCTAGGATTGGAGTTACAGGAACTCTGGGTGAGTATATTCCATTTAAAAAATTAAAAAAATTTTTAGAAAAAAGTTTCTTTTAGAAAAAAGTTTAAAAGATTGTTTAAGAAATAATTTCTTTAATGTAGGTCTTATTACTTTCTTTCTGAAAATATCTTTAGCTCAATCTTATTCTTGTATGGTATTTCTGATGTGCACAGAATTCACATTAGCCCATTGAAGGAAACATTCCATAGTCTTCTAAGATTGCTGGTGTTGAGGAGTCAGTTCTCAGTGTAATTGTTGTTGTTTGAAGGTAATCTATTCTTCTTGGCTGCTTTGAAAATTTCTTTGTCTTTGGTTTTCTGCAATTGCACTCAAATGTGTCCAAGTGTAAGTTACTTTTCTTTTAAAACTTTATCCTTGAGTCTAATATGTTTAATCAGTTTTGGAAATGTCTTAGTCGTTATCTCTTAAAATATTGCATCTGCTTCAACTTTTTCCTCTTCTGGAAACTTCTTGCTTAACTTCCATGTTTTTTTCTTCTGCATTTTTCTGCTTTTGCCTTTTGTGCATTGTTCTGATAATTTCTTTTAGTGAAACTTATATGCTAGTAATGGTTTCTTTAATTATGTCCCAGTTGCTGTTAAATTCATGTTTTAAGTTATTAATTTTGATTATAGTATAGAATAATGGCTTTAAGTGCTTTCCATACTTCATCGGATTTTCACATTGTAGATTTTTGTCTTGAAAATAAGGCACTATCCTATTATCTTCCCAAAGCTGTTAAGAAGATGCTTTAAAATTTTTGAGTCTTTGTCTTAATTAATTCATTTTTAAAGCAGTGGTTTTATTTATTGTTCTAATTGACAAGTAAAAATTGTGTATATTTATGTACATGATGTTTTGATATATGTATATATTGTGGAATGGTGAAATCAAGTTACTTGACATAGGCATTAGCTCACATACCTATCATTTTTTGTGGCAAACATTTGAAATCTACTCTTTTTAGCTATTTTCAAATGTACGGTATAATGCTGTAAACCATCGTCAGCATGATGTACAACAGATCTCTTGAACTCATTCCTCCTAAATGAAATTTTGTATCCTTCGATCAACATCTCCCTGGTCTACCCAACTCTAGCCCTTGGCAGCCACCATTCTCCTCTCTGCTTCTATGAAATCGACTTTCTGCACTTCACATATAAGATCATGAGGTATTTGTGTTTCTGTGCCTGGCTTATTTCACTTAACAGAATGTCCTCCAGATTTATTCACATTGACACAAATGACAGGATTTTCTTCTTTTTAAATGCTGTATAGCATTCCATTGTGTATATATAATGTTGTCCTCATTAGATTATTTAAAACATTTCATCTCAATTTTTCAGTTGTTCTCATTTGTCTAACCTGCCATTTATGAAAATTTACATATATATCACTTGGTCTTTTCTTTTCTTTTCTTTTTTTTTTTTTTTTGAGACTGAGTCTTGCTCTGTCGCCCAGGCTGGAGTGCAGTGGTGCGATCTCAGCTCACTGCAAGCTCTGCCTCCCGGGTTCACACCATTCTCCTGCCTCAGCCTCCCGAGTAGCTGGGACTGCAGGCGCCCACCACCACGCCTGGCTGCTTTGTTGTATTTTTAGTAGAGACAGGGTTTCACCGTGTTAGCCAGGATGGTCTCGATCTCCTGACCTCGTGATCTGCCCGTCTCGGCTTCCCAAAGTGCGGGGATTACAGGCATGAGCCACCGTCCCCGGCCATCACTTAGTCTTTTTTAAAAATAAGGTTATACTTTATGTTTTTAATGCTTCCTATGTTTTCTATTTTTGGTTATCTGGTCTATGTATTTTTTTTTCTTCGGACTCCCTTTCTCACCTCCTTTTGGGTCACTTGGAATTTCTGTAGCCCATATTCTTTCCTTTAGCTTTACTTCTTTGACACCAAATAATTAATGTAGATTTAATTTCCTCGATATTAGCTTTAGAGGGCATCATTAATTCTCTAACATAAAAATGAAGAAATTAGCACAATCATGCCTCCTTACACATTTTACTCTATTTTTTCTTTGTTATTTTTACATTCTCTTGCTCTGTAACACTGGCATGCTATTTTATAATTGGCTATTAGACCCAATTTATATGACCTCCTTTTATATTTAAGTGGAGTTAATATGCAATTTGAAGAGAGGCAGTTTTATCTGCTACCATCACCTGAGGGGTGCATGATCTTGGGAAACTGAAGCTTTAGTTTGGGTTTATTGTTTCAGAACAATTTCCTACCAAAGTCTACTCTGTGTGAGGACCTTAGATTTAGAAGCTCACATTTTGGGATGGGCAGTTCACACAGGCAAGAAGACAGCACAGTCCATGGGGCAGCCCTCTAGTTCACAGGTCATTTATGTGACAGTTTATCTCTGCTCAATGAACTCTGCTGGCTGATTTCCTTCCCTTTACGCTAGCACACCTGAAAGCCATTTCTCCAGTATTGAATAGATGAATGAGAGGAGCTAGATGGTAAAGATGAATGTCTACATAGGTATTTCAGTTACCCTCCCACCACTTGTCAGTGTTCAATTTGACCCTCACATTCTCCCTTCCACAGCCATCATCCCAATTCTTGTAGTTTGAGTAAATAAAACAGAAATGTGGTTAGCCTCTTGGGGCACTCTAATTTTCTTTCAGAGGAATCCATACTTCAACCAAGATCTGGATGGCAGTGAATTAACATTTGGCATTCTCCTTGGGGGTGAGAGCAAATGTCTGTATTTTCAATTTAAAAAATAGTTTATGGTTTTGATTTTCAGATGTTTTGGTAAGTTTCATGGGAAGGAGCAGAGTAAACATGTGAATTCCACAGTCTTTTACAAAAAGCACATGAGTCTGTTTCTGGGATATTTATTTCTATTTATTAATCTAGTCATCAGGGCCTATATCACTACTATACTCCTTTAATTACCAAAAGTTTGTGTTGTCTTTTGTTATCCATAGACCAACTTTATTCCCCTTATTTTACCTTTTTAAAATAGCTTAATTAGGTGCCAGCTCTTATTCTTCCAAAAAAGCTTTAGAATCAATGGACAATGCTGAAACAGTCATAATAGAATTTTAATTATAAGTGCATTACGTTTTCAGATAACCTGGGAGATATTTGGTGTTCACTCAAATAGTTAATTTAATAGCCTAAATAAAATAATAAATTTTGCACTTTTTCCAAAGTGGTCAAGTTTATTTATAACTAACTAAAAGGGAACAATAATGTTTTTTCATGAGAACAGTGATCATGTTGGTATTGTTCCTTAAAATAGTTTCAGAACCTAGTACAGTGCCTGGCACCAAATACAAACTCAAACAATAGTAGAATGAATCAACAATTGAATTTAATAAAACCAAATCAACGTTTTAGAAATGACATTCTTAGTAAGACTTGAAAAGAAATTGCTAACCCTAGTTGATTTAACAAAGTACTTTGAATCAAGTGAGCCAAAAAAAGAAAATAAGCACATAGTACCTCCACCCTTTTCCCTTCTGTAAACATCTGGATCCTTTTTGTGGTGCTTTCAAATTTTAAAATGGCTTAATTTAGTTGGTTAGGATGTTCTGGAAGGAAAACAGGGAGGAACGGTAACTTATTTTATGAGTAAACAATAGTATTGTAAATAGCTCAATTTTCTTCGGTTGTGGTTTTAACAATACACAATCGGGCTCTTCCATTGTAGAGCATGACTTTGTATGAAGATGGTGAAACCATACATGCTGCAAATAATGTCTGGGAGTTTATGAGTAGAACTTTTGTGAAAATCTACTGAGAACCCCGTCTACTGTTTTAGACTTCTAGTACAGTTTATGTGTCCCAGCATAGTTCAAATGCATTTGTCTTCATTTACTCTGGATTTCCCAGATCTTCTCCGTTACCACAAGACAGCTCCCAGATGATGGGACAAGTATGGTAAGGGATACTCTGCTACATTCGGGACTAAAGAGCTTGCCATTGAACTGTCCCTGGGACCCAGGAGAGTCTTCCCAGGGATATGACCTGAATGGAATAGAGATGGAAAGTGACTTCCCTGTGGTCCAAAAAGCTCAGGGCAGTCAGTTCCCACCACTTATGTGTTGGGAAATCAAGGCTGAGCTGCATCAGTGTTAACGTATTTCTATTGGATCAATATCAGTAATTTTCCCCCTTTTCTTTCAACTTTGGAGTTTTGCCTTTATGCTGCTGGCTCTCCTATAATGGTCCTCGTTGTGTGCGACTGTCTGGGTGGCTTCCATAGCCACATGGGTTTGACCATCAGTCATCATATCTGTATTATTCACAACCACATATTTCACTTGTTTTAACTTTCCTATATTTTGCCATCTGTGAAGTGGAGAAAGTCAGTATCTCGTTTCTTGGGCCAATTCATTCATTTGTTAGAAGGGGGAACTTATGTAATGGAGAACTGAAACATTAGCTGGCCCTCCTATCTGCTTCTCCTATTGTGTATTTTCCCTAAAAAACAAAATCTTCCCTAGTGACTTTGCCCTTTTGTTCAAGTTAGAGAATCCTTCAAAAGGATGATATCATATTTCCACAGATGCTCTCATTCTACCTCATGTGATTTCCAATATATGCACCAATGTGTTGATGGCTCAATGGGATCAACATTTCTATTGGTCATCTGCAGAAACATAAAGAGGTTTGACCATTTATTCATTATTTTATTTGTTCGAAAAGGAAATGACTGCAGGCCGTGGGCTACCTTCTGGGATGAATACAAACATGTTTCCTACACCCTCAGATCCTTGATTCTAGGACTTATTTCACCTGTTAAGGCCTGTTATCTCACAATTAAGGCTAGTGAGATCTGTGACATCCAGGATCTTCTAACTTTCTGCATGGAAAAAGTTTAACCATTAAGCCAACCAATCAAAGCATAACCATTAAGCCAACCAATCAACCAACCAACCCACCAACCAATCTATTATACTCTACAATGTGATTAATTGATGCTAAATAATGGAGATTTTATAAAAAGAGGAAATGTTCTTTCTTCCATTCCCCTAGCATTTGAGTGAGCTCTTCCTCAGTTTTGTTACATACGTTGTAGCATATAATTGCTTGGAATGGAGTGTTTTAAATCTCCATTAGGTAATTGGGAACATAACATATGAAAAGGCTCTCTAACAGTGGAAATGGTTTGTTGTTTTGCGTTTCCAACATTTTTTCCTCTCAAACTGTCTTATAACCAGTTCTTAATAAGTAATATAATGAATAAATATTATAAAGAATATGTTGAATATAAGATGAATATTGTTGTGATTTTACCAAGTATGCCAAAATGTCAATTTAACTTCATCAGGAAAACCATTGCAAGAATTGGCAGGTAATTGAAATCTGCATTATTACTTGCTCAAGTGAAAGGGAAAACAAGAGAAGTGCAGAAAACAGAAAAGGTAGTGCATTTTGATGTTGCCTTCAGATTTGCCCTTTATTTGAACAGGATGCCCAGAAAAATTGGAACTTTTAATCAGCTGAAAGCATTCTTACTACTAAATGGCTTTCTTCTTGATTGCATACAAATTAGAGAATATCAATGACATAACGTAACAGAATTAAGCAAAAGCTAAAACATAACACTACCCATACTCAGACACAGGAATGTTTTAACTGTAGCATCTTCAGGAAGAATTTGAGAGTCAACGTGGATTATGTATGTAGCCTTCTTTCCCTACACCTGATCCCTTGATATCCTCATCCTATTCCAAAGCTTCACTTACCACCTCTACGAAGAAAATACTTGACTAGAATGCTAATTTCCCTAATTTCTCTTTTACAAGCAGAGTTTTGATTTCACACTACCTTAAGGATGTTAGTTGATTGTTTGCTATCAAAGCTGTGCTGTTAATGAGGACAGAGTTACATTTTCTTTCAAAATATTCCTTGCAGATAGATCTCTAAATCTCCATGAGATTTATTTCCTACCTCTTCTCCAAGAAGTATTGTGTGTAGTCTTGGTCTACATTGCGATTATTCCTAAAGGGTAATTACTTATTTCTATAGTATCCAATAGTGACAATCAGTCATTCATTTATTGAACACATGCCATTTACCAGGCTAATTAGAGACATGGGAGATAAAAAGGTCAATGAGATCCAGCCTTTACCCTTGGTAATTTTGTTGCCAGTTGAAAGAGTTCTGACATATAAACAGATAAAGTTACAATAAAATGGGAGTAAATGCAAAAATAAAGGAAGAAACAATGTGCTCTATGGATACAGGGAGAAAGTAATTTTGTCAGGTTCAGTTACAAAAAAAGTTAGGGAAAGAAAAAGTGATTTTTCATATGTGTCTTGAAGAATGAAAAGATGTTCAGTCTTAGAAGAGGAAAGAGGACATTTGAGGTAGAGCGAATAGCATATGCAATGGTCAGGGAAGGATACTTTTCTACAGTGGCAAACCATAGTAGTGATAAAGTCAATGCGACTGAAGATGGGGAAATGTGTAATTGCTGCTGGAAAGGTGTATTATGGGCACATTTAAAATGCCCTTTCATGCTCTATCCAGGAGTTTGTGGTTTGTTTTCCAGGTAAGATGTAGATATCTAAAATTTTAAGCAGATAAATGATGGAAATAGATTTTTTTTTTTTAAGGAAGTTAATTTGGGAGCTGTGTAGAGAATGGCCTTGAGGAGACAAATACAACAAGATTAGATAGAAAACAAATGTAATAATCCAGATGAGAGTTGATGGAAATCTGAAATAAGAAAAGGCAGTGACTTGGGAAGGAGAGGAGGGGACAATTCCAAGAGAAGTTTCTGAGCAAGAACAGGCGGGACTTGCTAATGGTTTGACTAGACAGTTCCAGGATGGAAAAAGAAATAGAAGGTGTCTTTGGAATTTTTGGCTTGGGAGACTGAATGAATCTTGAAAGACAGTAGCAGAATAGGTTAGCAGAGAGGGGAAGATGTGCTTGATCTTGGATGTGTTCATTTAACAAGTTTGTGGCACATCCATGTCGGCATGCCCATTAGGCAGTGCAAAATACGAATCTCTGTGGGCAGAAAGACAAGGGATGGTGTTTTGGTAATAATTAACAAATAGATCATCATAAAAGCTATGGGTTTCAGTTAAAAAAATCAACTCAACCCATATCCTAGTTTATCTTCTATCTGTCTTCAATATGCTTTAAAGAAAATTGTGAATTCTTTTTCTCATACGCTCTTTCCAAATATCAACAATCTGGACTCCTGCAGAGTGTTGTACCTCTGTTATAGGATTAAACCACATTTTGCCTTCAATGAGTGTGTTTGTGGTTAATATCACATAAACTCTCGGAGAAAAGGGCTGTCTTGTTCATTTTTGTATCATCCCAAATTGAATCATGCAGCCTCTTATGGAGCGGTTGTGCAATAATAGTAGATAAATTTTCTACATCTCTTCATATTTTTTGCCTGTTTAACATTGTAAAGTCACATATAATAATTCATTTTCAGTGGTGTATTCATTTTGATTCCTTGGTCAAAGTTTTTTTTTTTTTTTTCTATTTTTAGTCAAAATGGCTGCTTGCTTAAAGGTTTAACTCTCTTACCTCCATCCATAGGCTTAGCAAACAATAGATAAGAATCCCTGTGGTTATAGAATCAGCTCCCCACAACCCTAGAGTGGAAAATATTAGGAGACAGTGGGCAACTCATGGAAATGTAGAGTTTATTGTGATAACACAACACCTAGTTTTATATTTAAGAAAATAATTCCTTTAGAAGTTCCCAATTTATCTGGCAAAAGAACAAATAAAACATAGTCCAACCAAATGAGGTTTTGGGTTGATATATCAGGATAACAAATAATATAATTTTAAAATAATGTGTTCAATTTTCTAGTTTTTCTCTTTGGTAGAAGAATGTTTAGTCAACTTTCATGGACCTTAGACGAGCCAAAGATCAGTATGTTTAAGTTAATCAGTAACTTGAAATGCCTTTTTCTTGTGTTTGGGAGAAAGAAAAGGAGACAGATTGCTGTGAAAGTATAAGATGTTATTTCTGCAAAAATACTTGTATCTTTACCAATTTTAAATGTCAGTTTTCTTCTCCCAAGGTTTATTTTACCTGTCTACTTGGATGAGCTTCAGAGCTATCTATGTCTGAGGAATATTATCTTTCTCTTCTACATTTTGCTGTAGAGCAAACTTTCTGCACCGTATGTTAAAAAATCTGAAACCATATTATATAGTAGAAACAATTCAAGACTTAACTTGGAAAAAAGTCATGAATTAAACTGGAACGAAAATAATATATTTTGAAAAAGCAAACCAGTGAGAGTTGGACATGTTATGTTCTAAAATAATAGGTTATACATCTTTAATCATTGAAATAATATTTATACACTATTTTCCTATAAAATATTACATATTCATAAGATTTTAGAATAGAATGGAATTTTGAGGTCGCCTAGACCAGTTGTATCACTTTGTGAGTAAGGAAATATTAAGCTTAGAAATATTAAGTCCCCTTTTCAAGGTCACACAGAAATCAGTAGCAGAGCTTAAATGAGAATTTAACTTGTCTGATTCCAAATCAGTGGCACTTTTTACCCATACTCTGATATCTATATTATCTGAATTCAGAAGTAGGATGTATATTATGACAATCTGATGTGAAAAAATGGAAACAATGGGACAGAATATTTGAAATTGAAACTGTATGCCCAAGTCAGGTCACTTGATAAAAATAAGTTTATTTGTGTCATAGTTTATTTATGTCCCCTAATGTGTTTTTCTTTAAAAAAAAAATGTAAAGACTAAATTCTAGTGTTTTATCAATTTTCATGGTCTTCATTAAATTGAAAAAAAAAAAACCCCAGAAAAATGAAGGAAATCAAACACTGCTGCTCCAAGCTTAGGAAATAATTTCAGTACCATTCAAATCTACATCATCAAATATTAACAACCCTGAGTACATGAAGCCAAAGTTAAATACGGTGGATCTTTATGTTCTAGTAATTTATATGCTGAAACTTGTAATAGTGCTGACTACCTTCAACAGTAAAACAAGGAAGCATGCCCTCTTAGAGCTGTGAGTTGGGATAGTACTGGATATTGAGCAAATATAATTATGTTGCCATTTCTCTGGCTTTTTGATTCTTGGAGCATATCATCAAAGTTATATATATGTCACCTTTGTGTGAAATTATAACAGGGATAGTCATTAGGAATGAAAACTTTGAACCAAGATAAAAATATATAATAAGCAATGTGTCCCTAAATATTTTGAAGAATATATTCCTAAAGAGTTAAATCCTGGCCAAAAAGAAGTCCGCTGACTCCTGTATTTATTATTCATGGTTTTGAGCATGCCAGGTTCACAAGTTCTACCTGCACTTGGCAACAATTCTGTATTTTCCTCAGCCCCATGGTGTGCTCAGCTGCTGGTAAAAAGTAAGGAAGCTCTGGTGACGGTGATACATGGTATCAACAGTTTTTATTCTTGTCAGACTTGAAAGGGTGAGAATTTGGAAAGGTAACAGTTATAAGATAGTCTTAATTAAAGAAAACTATTCACTTATACCAACACTTGGAAAGTTATCTAAAACAATAGCTACTTCTTTTAGATTGGAAAAATTAGGAGGTAACTGGTCCTTTCCATTTTTTCATAGGCGCCATGGGGCAGCCCAGGAGCCACTAACAACCAAGGCCTACACCTGAATAAGCTACCAGGACAGGTTTGGAAGGCCAAAAACCTCAACTGACCCTATTTCAGTTCTGTTTCCTATACAGACTATTTCAGTCCCATCTCTCCAGTGTTACCAATGTGTTTCCAACTAATCCCAACTCCTTATCTACTAAAATGTGATTTGTTTCCTTGGCTCTTTAAAGCATAATGGAAAGAGGGAGAGATTCAAATCCTAATGCTGTCCCTTAACTGTGTGAAGATGGGTAGATGAGGTACATTACTTAATTTTTCTGAGCAGTTCTTTTCTCATTTTTAGAATGAGATGATAACATATGATATGATTTGTTTGTGTCTCCACCCAAATCTCATCTTAAATTGTAGTTCCCATAATCCTCATGTGTGTTGGAAGGGACCTGGTCAGAGGTAATTGAATCAATCATGGGGTCCTTTTCCCCCATGCTATTCTTGTGATAGTAAGATCTCCTGAGATCATATGGTTTTACAAGGAGCTTCCCCCTTCACTTGACTTGCATTCTTCTCCTTCCTGCTGCCACGTGAAGAAGGACATGTTTGCTTCTCCCCCTTCTGCCATGATTGTAAGTTTCCTGAGGCCTCCCCAGCCCTGCAGAACTGTGAGTCAGTTAAACCTCTTTCCTTTATAAACTACCCAACCTTGGGCGGTTCTTTATAGCAGCGTGAGAACAGTCCATTCTAATGTGTATTAGTCAATACACATATCTTTAAGTTTTCTGTGGTGAAGACTAAGTATGGCAGACACAGAGTATGTACCCAATAAATAATAGGTGTGATTGTGCTCATCCCCACTCTCATCAATTACCTGGCAAAAATTCTATTCAAGGGCTAGGACTCTGCTACTCTACTCCAATCCTCTTCAGTTCCACTATGTTTATTTCAGTTCCCTAACCAAATGGGTAACAGCTGGTTTTGCATGAAAGTGAGCAACTATGGAGGCAGAAGATTGGCTCCTCACATACTTGGGATGAATTCTACCCTGAGGCACCACACCCTTGTTGGGCCAACCGCACAGAATTCTGTGCATGCATGACTGTCAAGTGTTTATCTATTGCCCCAGAAGCAAACTTCTCTATACCTGGTGCATGTTTCTCTCCTATTCTTCCATCTCCTGTTGACCTCCCTTCCGATTCTTTCTAATATGCCTCATGGAATTTTCATTCTCTTATGAGTAACCCTCTGTTGATCTCCTAGCTTTCATTAAACTTTGTCTGCAAGCACACCAAATATCTTTTTGCTATGTTAAATCCAAAACCTAGTTGTCAGTCCTCATCTTAGTTGAATTATCAGTACTTCCCCTACTACCATTCGTATATAAGCCACTATCGTTTTTTTTTTTTTTTTTTTTTTTTTTTTTGCCTGAAATGATACAGTAGTCTATAAACCAAGTACCTCTGCTTGCATCTTCATCTGCCTGTCATGCATGCTCAACATAGTAACCACAGTGATCCTTAAAAAACCAAAGTCAGATAATGTCACTCCTTGACTACTTCAGGTCAGGGACCATGTCGTTTTATTCCCCCTCTGTATCTCCAGGGCTTATCACTGAAACTTAGCAGGCACTCACTAAATATTTTGCTGAGCAGTTAAAACCAAGAGAAGAAAGAGGAGGGAGGTATATGGCAATCATTTACCACATCCTCTTTTAACCTCTTGAGTATCTTACCAATGTCTTCTTTTGTCCTTACCTTCACATCATTTTATTTGACAAACAAAACTGTTTTCTAGAGAGGTAAGGCAGACGTGTGAACTGGACCCATAGAAGTTAAGTGATGTCCCTATTTGCAATGTCAAAGAGATTGAGGGCTTGGACTTGAACTCAACCTTCTCCCTCCAAATAGCCTGCTCTTTCTGTTATGTCATGTTTCATATACAAGTTTGGGAGCCTCCAGCCCTGACTATCCCAAGATGTGGTTTTAATGTATATGTTGTCTTTGGAAATATCTTCTGTGAAGGCCAAACATTTAATATTACAGGAAACTTTGAAGTGGATATGGAAGCTTGGCAGCCAGCTTGGATCTTCCGAAGAGCCTTTTTCCTTCATTCAGAGTACATATCATTCAACAGAGACTCTCTTGCACAGGAATTATTATTATATGCTTGCAAATAGTTTCAACCAAAATCTTTAACTTGGAAATGAAAATGGGCTACTGTCTAGGAAGCCTCTGATTTTGTTATTGGTTTTCATTATCACATTAGGTTTGCATTACAGAGAAAAATTGGCAGAAAGCATCTAACCTATTAAAATTAGATATTCAAAGAAATTTAATTTTGGGGGGTCTGAATTGATAATATAACAAATGGAAGTTAAAATTCTAGAAGCTATGTTTGTTATATGAATTCATGGTGTAACAAGATCTGGGAGTAACATAAACTAATTTACCTTCCCTTGTAAACAATCATCTTCCTTCCGAGTCTTGCTGGCGGAGGAAGAGGTTATGGGACAGTGTGGGAAGAAGGAGGGAGTCAGAGTTAATTTCATTATGTGCTTCCTAGAGAATGGGTTATTCAACAAAAACACTAGTTACAACAGCAACAATGAAACTCCACCTCTCCAAAGTGTATGGAAGATTAATATGATGTATAAGTACATTTTAAATAGATTTTCTGTTTCCAAATTGATAACTATGATCATGTAGACTTTTGTGATCCTTTGTGGCTGACTCTCTTATATATTCATTTGGCAGTCTCAGTTTCTGCTACATTAAATTGACCTTGATAATTTACTTGTTCATATATGTTTGTACTATTTCTTGAATTAGATTATTATAAGAAAGTGTCTTGTTCATGTCATATCTTTATTCATGCTCTCACACTTCTAATTACCTAAATCTAAAAGAGGATAAGTACTTTTTAGAAATTTACTTTACATTCAAAGTAGAGTGTGTTGTCTATGTTTGACAGTTTTTACACTGAGAATTGAACCTATATCAACAAAAGTAATTTTACACACTGTCCGAAGCTTTTAAAAAAGGGATAAATATACACTGTATGTGATATTGAAGTACATTTTGAATAGCTTTTCTATTTCCATGTTGATAATTGTGTGGTCCCATGTACGTCAACAACAACAAAAAAGTGTTGGGCCATCCCATGTAGGTCAACAACAAAAAAGTGATAGTTATACAGTGATCTTCATACCTATCATATTTTGTTGATCTTATTTATTTATTATTATTATTTTTTGAGATGGAATCTCGCTCTGTTGCCCAGACTGGAGTGAAGTGGCATGATCTCAGCTCACTGCAACCTCTGCCTCCCGGGTTCAAGCGATTCTCCTGCCTCAGCCTCCCAAGTAGCTGGGACTACAGGCACGTGCCACCATGCCTGGCTAATTTTTTGTATTTTTAATAGAGACAGGATTTCACCATGTTAGCCAGGATGGTCTCGATCTCCTGATCTAGTGATCTACATGCCTCGGTCTCCCAAGGTGTTGGGATTACAGGCGTGAGCCACTGCGTCCAGTCTGATCTTATTTTATAAAGATACACTGTATACCTATCAATTTTTTGTTGTTGTCAACCTACACGGGATGGCACAAGAAGTTTTTACTTTTTCACGACTTGTTTGGGGCCCTTCTGATCATACTGATCCCATGGTCCAGCAGCCCTGACCTGCTGCATCCACTATGTGCCCTGAAATGCATTCCTGTGGTAGGAAACTGTCCCAACAGGAGCTTATGTCACATATATGTGGCCAGAAAAACACGAGAGTGCCTCGGGACATATATTTTGTGAGTAATGGAAAAAAGTATTTTTGTTACCAGTTCTTCCAGAAGCATATTCACCCATGCAGATTCATAATCTGTAATACTTAAATACAATTTCTTTGTTTCTAATTACACACTGTAGTTTGGAAAAGCATAATAATGTTCAATTAAAAGTAACTTATGAATTGTTTATAGAAATCCCCCAAATGACTAAATATTCTATATGAAGACAGATGAATGAAATAATTTTAATTGCAAATCTAGAATATACTTTTTAGAATTAAAGAGCAGAGGGTCTTTTATAATAAGGCAACTTGTCACCTTATGGGCATTTTGAGATCATCATATAAGAATGTTTAATAATATTAAAAAGTGGCATTCCAGTAAATAACATGGTGATATTGCAGGATACAAGTCTAATATACAAAAATCATTTGCTTTCTATATACCAGAAATGAACAATTGGAATTTGAAATAAAAAACACAATGCCATTTACATTACCAACAACAACAAAATGACATACTTTGATATAAATCTAACAAAATATCTACAAGTTCTATATGAAGAAAACCACAAAACTTTGATGAAAGTATCAGTATTGGCTCGTTAATTGTAACCAATATACCACAGTAATGCAAGATGTTGATGATAGGAGGTTAACAGGTAGGGAGGGGATAGATGGGAACTCTCAGTACTTCCTGTTCAATTTTTTGGTAAACATAAAACAGCTTAAAAAAATAAAGCCTATTAAAAATAAGTGCCATTCATGGAATACATATGGAAAAATGCTGCTACATTAAATATTACCTATAGATAAAAATGCATCCCAAGACACAGTACAGCATATTCAGATGAATCTCTGTGAAGCAGTGTAACACAGTGGGTAGAATTCAAATTTTAGAATCAGAAAGACCTGGATTCAAATCTGAACTCTAACTATGTGAATCTAAGCAAGTGGTTTTTTTTCTGAACCATATTTTCATCATCTGTAAAGGTTGGAAAAGAAGGACTACCTTACTTAAATGAGATTATGTTTGCAAATCACATAAAACATTGTATGGCACACCATACCTGTCCAACAACTGATAATATCCAATCTTTAATGTATAAAGCTACACTTAAAAGCTGTCCACATTTTTAAAACCAACAGAATGAAGTCAGAAATAAGAAAGGTATTGGAGCAAAGGAAAAGTCATTATGCAAAGAAGGACAAGTTATTCATTCGTTTGGCTATACATACATTTGGAGACCATTCAGTAGATTTACTTACCTACATTTTGTAGGTTTTGCCACTCTTACCTCTAATTCTGGAAAAAAAAAAAAAAAGGCTTCAGAAACCCCTTTCCAAATCTCTTTTGCCTGCTGAAGACCATTATATGTATCAATACCTCATATTTTGGAATTTATGGAAAGATCTTTTTCTTTTATTTAAAATTTGTATAAAGGTATACATTTACTCTACATAATGATAGAATCTTAGAGATAGTTCTGAAGTCTTCTTCTGAGTACTCACTCTGTCTATCTATTTATCTATCTATCAATCTGTCTATCTATCTATATATCATCTATCTATCATGTATCTGTATACATATATTTTTATCTTAAAATGTGACATAACACAGTCTGGATGCAAGAAACCAACATGGACTCAATGGTCACTTGCTTTCTGTTTTTTGATGAGACAGTTTCTGGGAGTGTTGGTCAACTCATGAAGGCAGATGTATCTCAGAGGTTTGAGGGTCATAGAGGATGTTTGTAACCTCGTTGATGTAAGCAAAAACCGGGCTTTGACTCCCCTTGTTTTGATACTTGATATAAATTGCCAAGGCATTAAATTCACATTAACAAGTACATACAGGTGCTATTTGTATTAGGTGCCAGTAAGAAAAAACAGAAAATATTTTTTATATTAAATGAGATAGCATGTGTCAAGAGTTTATCTCAGTTATTCTGTATAGCAAGGATTCAATAAATGCTATAATTTATTTTCTGCACTTCTCTATGTTTATTTTAAAAGTTTAGTTTCTTTCACTCAGCTTTATGCCATGGAGTGATTCAATATCTCAGCTTCCTCATTGTAATAGACAGGGGAGAAATCAAAGAAGAAGATAGTTACAAAATATCTTTGACTAAAGTATGTACATCTGCTATTGTGGATGGCCTCCCCCTCACTCTAAATATAAAAATAAAATACTACAGGAAGATGAGATAAGATCTTTATATGTTAATAGCAATTTATTTCTATTTACGTTTGCTTTTTATAATTATCGAAAGCTATCCTTTTATGAGAAGTATTTCTCTCCTTTGAAGTATGTAAGGCATATCCAGAAAGTAGATTTAAAAAGCCATGCAGACTTATCTTCATCTCCTTAAATATTATTACCCTGGCATTTTGTTTTAAATTAAAATTCATAATAACATATATGACAGCATCTTAATAGAGGATCAGCAGGAATCTGGATATCCACACATTCACTTTCATTCTCAGCTACCAAATTTTTAAAGTAGGAATATTAAAAGCTCTTCTGCCTACTCTATGGAGTGTTATTGGAGAGTTAAATTTTAAAGCTTGTGTATTTGCATGATCATTACTTAATTTCCCCTCAAACATAAAATGTTTGTTAATGATGTTACTACTTACAGGAAGTACAGATTAGTTGAATAGTCAAATTTTATAGAAGGTAGATTTAATCTTGTAAGATGGACTTTTATTTTTGAAATGAGTATACATGTCCCTGAATTTTTTTTTGACATGTGTATTAGTCTGTCTTCATGCTGCTGATAAAGACATACCTGTGACTGGGTAATTCATAAAGAAAAAGAGGTTTAATGGACTCACAGTTCCATGGGCTGGGGAGGCCTCACAATCACGATGGAAGGCAAAAGGCATGTCTTACATGGCAGCAGGAGAGAGAGAATGAGAACCAAGTGAAAGAGAAACCCCTTATAAAACCATCAGATCTCATTAGACTAACTCACTACCACAAGAACAGTATGTGGGAAACTGCTCCCATGATTCAATTATCTCCCACCGGGTCCCTCCTACAACACATGGAAATTATGGGAGCTACAATTCAAGATGAGATTTGGGTGGGGACACAGCCAAATCGTATCAACACACATGTGTGTATATGAGATGTAGCAAAGTCATGAGGCTAGTTTCTTTGTGAGTTTTAGTTCTTTAATATGCTCATCCAGTAAACTCTCAATTGTTTAGTAGGTATAGGGCTTGAGCATCCTGCCCAAGGATACTGGGGATAAAAGGGGACAGAAGGCATGGCCCTATTTTTAAGAAGCTCACAGTCTAAAGTGAGCTGAACATGCAGAAACATAATTATATTACAGCAAGGTGAGGCTATCAGAGCCACATGTACACAGAACTTCTTGGGGAAGTTGCCTCTCACTGCCACCCACTGCAGAGCCCTGATACAACTTCATTTGGTGGCAGTGAGAGAACATTTCTTTTCTTTTACTTTAAGTTCTGGGATACTATTTCTCCCTCACTTATGAAACTTAGTTTGGCTGGATATGAAATTCTGGGTTTAAAATTCTTTTCTTTAAGAACGTTGAATATTGGCCCCACTCTCTTCTGGCTTGTAGAGTTTCTGCCGAGAGATCTGCTGTTAGTCTGATGGGCTTCCCTTTGTGGGTAACCCGACCTTTCTCTCTGGCTGCCCTTAAGATTTTTTCCTTCATTAGACCCTGAAGGAAGCCCTAAACATGGAAAGGAACAACCGGTACCAGCCATTGCAAAAACATGCCAAAATGTAAAGACCATCGAGGCTAGGAAGAAACTGCATCAACTAACGAGCAAAATAACCAGTTAATATCATAATGGCAGGATCAAGTTCACACATAACAATATTAACCTTAAATGTAAATGGACTAAATGCTCCAATTAAAAGACACAGACTGGCAAACTGGATAAAGAGTCAAGACCCATCAGTCTGCTGTATTCAGGAGACCCATCTCACATGCAGAGACATACATAGGCTCAAAATAAAGGGATGGAGGAAGATCTACCAAGCAAATGGAGAACAAAAAGNC
>NW_016809457.1:2446543-2466722 GCF_001698545.2 Rhinopithecus bieti
AAAAAAAAAAAAAAAAAAGTTCTGGGATACATATGCAGAACGTGCAGGTTTGTTACATCGGTATACATGTGCCATGTTGGGTTGCTGCACTATCAACCTATCATCTAGGTTTTAAGCCCTGTAGGCATTAGATATTTGTCCTAATGGTCTCCCTCCCCTTGTCCCCATCCCTGACAGGCCCCAGTGTATGATATTCCCCTCCCTATGTCCACGTGTTCTCATTGTTCAACTCCCACTTATGAGTGAGAACATATGGTGTTTGGTTTTCTGTTCCTGTGTTAGTTTGCTGAGAATGATGGCTTCCAGCTTTATCCATGTCCGTGCAAAGGACATGAACTCATTCTTTTTTATGGGTGCATAGTAGTCCATGGTGTATATATACCACATTTTCTTTATCCAGTCTATCATTGATGGGCATTTGGGTTGGTTCCAAGTCTTTGCTATTGTGAATAGTGCTACAGTAAACATATGTGTGCATGTGTCTTTATAGTAGAATGATTTATAGTCCTTTGGGTATATACTCAGTAGTGGAATTGCTGGGTCAAATGGTGTTTCTGGTTCTAGATCCTTGAGGAATTGCCACAGTGTCTTCCACAATGGTTGAACTAATTTACACTCCCACCAAAAAATGAAAAGCATTTCTATTTCTCCACATCCTCGCCAGCATCTGTTTTTTCCTGGCTGTTTAATGATCGCCACTTTAACTGGCGTGAGATGGTGTCTCATTGTGGTTTTGATTTGCATTTCTCTAATGACCGATGATGATGAACATTTTTTTCATATGTTTGTTGGCCATGAGAGGACATTCTTTAAGGAGGTATCATTTGTCCTGGGTTTTGAAATGCAGTTAAGGGTTCCACAATTGGAATAGGGTCCGTACTAAGAAGGGCATTCTAAGCAATGGGAACAGAGTGTACAGGCAATGTGGAGGAGGCCTGACACTGGCACACAATTTTGAAATTGTGGACTCGATATGTGCAAAAGACAATTGTGATCTGTCTCTCTGGTTTTAATGAACATATGTTGGGGTTAGAAAAGCTAAATTTGCTTGCTTTTACTAATATGAGTATCAGAAACATCTACTACAGGATGTTTACCAAATGAATCATTATCACAGTTCCTGCTGTGGTTGAATGTTTTGTTTTTAACCTCAAGCCTTTAGAATGAAAAGTGTCACTTATATTCCCACGGTGGACTCTTCAGTAATTGTTAAGAATATCATCTTTGGTAATTGTTAAGAGCATCATCTTTGGTAATTGTTAAGAATTTCATCTTTGGTAATTGTTAAGAATATCATCTTTGGTAATTGTTAAGAATTTCGTCTTTCACCTGGACTTCACTCCATCTTTGATCCATATGCCACTTTATTACCAGAGGTATCGTGATGTAGCTTAGTCTTTTATTTATAAAATATAGATGATCCGGCCGTTCCACTACCTAAAACATTCAGTGGCTCCCCATTGTCTACTGAAGTAAGTCTTATTGTGGCATGAAGAACATGAGCTGGCTCCAATCATTCCTTTGAACTTCCTCCCAAACTTCTCACTTTCTACTTTCAAGCAGGTCCACCAAGCTTACGTACCCTCACAAGTTACTCATTGCCCACCATGCCCCGTGGTCCCTCCCCACCTCATATTCTATACTTTCTTCAAACTCATGCCTTTGTACACGCAACAACACAGCATGTTGAGATGTAGGCACCTTGTGATGGTTGGAGTCCTGGGTGGGACAGGGGCAGAAGGAAGAGGATGAGACAGTTGAGGCAATTAGGTATGAATCAGATGATAGAGAAATGCAAATGTTGTACTAAGAAGTCTTCGTTTTATTCTGCATTCATGATACTTCTCGAACATTTCATCTAAGTATTCCAAAGGGGTAAGAAGAATATCTGCCCTCCACTGTGGGTTTTGGGGGCATAGCCTGAAGTGGGCCATCACAAGTGAAAAATGTATTTATGGTATCCCTTCATGTTTTTTGGATTCTAATATGTTTTCTCCTACTCGTTTTAATGCTAGGACAATTTTTCAACTTACCGCTACCAAGTAAAATTGAATTTCAAAACCAAGATGTTATCCTGGATTTTAAATTCCCCCAGCACATTACCAGGCCTCCTGAGCAATGTGTATTCCAAATTGAGAAGTACATCTTGGTGATAGGGAACCACTGGTGGATTTTAAGATGGTGACAGCAGCAACAAACTTGTGGTTAAATGATTCAAACTTACAAAAAGATAGATTAATATATTTGGGATTTGGAAAAGTCACTCTGATGACTCTGATGTTAGCCCTGGAAGATGGATTAGAGGTATGAGAATAGAAGAGGAAGAATCAGCAGGTCAGAGTACCAGTTGGATGGCTAGAGAAGCTATCATGGAAAATTTACAGTTCTTTGTTTTGGTATTTGGGTAGACAGTATTATTATTTACTGAGACAGATACAAGAAAAGAAGAAGGTTTTCAATTTTGAACGTGAACGTTTGTGATCAATTTGGGACATACAGGTGAGAAATTTGATAAGAAGCTGTATGTCAGGTTTGAAGAGTGGAGATAAGTCTATCTATCTATCTATCTATCTATCTATCTATCTATCTATCTATCATCTACAACATTTTGGGATTAAAAGTCTGAAAGTGGAAACTAAAGCTATGGGAGTAGATGAAATTGCTAGGAAAGTAAAATAGGATCAGAGAGAGAAATTGTTGCATGGAAAAATAAAAGAGGTTTTAAAACAAAGCAGATCTAGTAGGAGGAAAATAAAGACCCATGAAGGAATGTTAACATTGTAAAGGAATTTAGAAACCTCCTAACACATTTTCTCATTTGATAGATTAAAAAGTTAGGGCTTAAAAACAGGAAATGATTGCTCTGAGAACCTTGTTTTATTTTCTCATTTCTGGCTGAGAGTTCTTACTATATTTTATTGATCTTATTTTATAAATAAAATTTGTTGTTTTATGAACCTTGTATCCACTGTGGCACATAGCAAAGTGTTTCACTAAGAATAGTCACCTAATACAGTTTTTCAAAGAAAGACATGAATTACTTACCCACTTACCTCTTGTAAATAAGAGGGGACAACAACTTAGTTTTGAACAGATGAAGTTAACATGGAAGACTAATAGTAGAATTTAAAAAAAATCATTGTAACTATATGTTTAAGTATCAATGAAAAAATAAATTGATCACATGGCAAAGCTGAGTTTCAGTAATTTTTCCCCAGACACTAGTATAAGGGTTATTGTCGGTAATCAAAACTTCTTTCCTTGCACCTAAAGGTCTTTTTCTCAAGCTCTCTTCAGTGTCAGTGTTCCAATTCTCTGGCTTTGACACGACACCCAAGTCTGCCTTCCCCAAATACCTATGCTTCAACATCATTCCTAGAACTCTAGTTATATATATCAGAAGAGACAGTCAACAATTTTAGATCAGCTTCTGTTATAAGTGGATACATGCTGTTTTAAATGGATGACGCACTCATGACAGGGCCACCTGGTACTAGGGTTTGATCAAATTCTGTTTGGGAGTTCCAGGATGAACTAGGAATAGCACATTCTGGTACTCAAGAGTGTCAGAAGGTGGGCGGCTCCAATTGAAGATAGCCCATTCTCTACACTACTTTTCTGTCTTTTAGGAAGGAAAAGCTGAAGTATTTAGAATGCTGCCTTGGCTTATTCCTCAGGCATAAAATGCAGTGGGTTCAGTTCTTTACTCTCATTTTTTGAGGAATGATTAGGTTGAACAAGGCAGCATTTGCCTTTTTAAAATACAGGGGAACCACTCTGTGCTTCTGAGAAAATAGAAAGTGGCCCCCTGCCAGCTTACTGGCTTGGTGGGTGGAAAAAATAATACAGACCAACGTTAGGAACACATCAACTCTCTCTCCTTCAACATGTGCCCATGATGCCTCCCCAGAAACACTGGACAGATGGCAAAGATCACCTCAGTGGCGTTTCCATCAGAAATCCAAGTCTTTGTGCAGGAAGGCTCCAAGGAGAGAGGATCTCAGCACACTTATGCATGTGTGCATTTAGAAGTCAGAGGGCTGTGGCTGTGACTTGCCTCTGTGTGCGGCAAGGATGAGAAAGCACATCTGACTCGATGCTAATGACAGTGGTTCATGGTGTTAAAAAAGATGAGGGAGGGTCAGAGGAGTTAATTACTTATGCTAAAAAATCTGAACGCTCAGAGGAATTAACTGGTATTCTGTAATTAATTTAAAAAGAGACTTTTAGTTGAAAAATATGATCATAGTATAGATGTTAGTAGTTTGAATTCCATCCATAGTTATTACATTCTGTGAAAACTATCTTATTGTACTAATAATGAGTTTTGAAGCAGTAAGCTTCTTTTTTTTTCTGACCAGATTTCAAAGAAAATAAATTTAAGGTGCAGAAAAGACAAAGCAGAGAAAACAAACTCTTGGATATCTTGCTTCTTACATTGCAGTTAAATGAATACCTGCATCACAAACTCTCTTGATGATGAAGATGGGTTTAGATTGTTTTGAGCCAAAAAGATAATACAAGATGAAATAATTTCCTTGTTTTTACAGATTTGATGGTGTGCAGGGGTGACATGGACTAAATAGCAGCGTTTTGCTGTAATAATAACTCTTTGAAAAAAATACCAGCCACACATGGGCAATTTGGGGGAATCTTTGCTACTGCTAATTGAATTTTCCTCTTGAATCAGTTTTCTGGCACATATCCAGATGTACCAGCCCTGTGCATAGGTGAAAAAGAAAGATGAAGTGCCCTGAGTATCCTACCTGATTTTCTTATCTCCCACAGTGTACCTCATAGCACTTTCTCTTGTAATTCAACTCTGATAATTTACCTATGAAACCAAGGTATAAGAAATTAGAGTTATGTCAAGTTATCTTATTTTTAGTTATTTGTTATTATTATTATTTTGTAGAGGCTGGGGTCTCGCTATTTTGCATGGACTGGTCTTGATTTCCTGGCTTCAAACTATCCTCCCACCTTGACCTCCCAAAGTGCTGGAGTTACAGGCATGAGCCACTGCCTCCAGCCAGTCAAATTACCATAAACAGATAGAGCAGTTTTCATGTCTGTGAGATGTAATAGTGACCAAATTGAATGAATTAATGTTGCTCAAGAAAGATATTTTGAATATTATGGAGGGAAGGGGAGAGGATCACAGAAGCTAATAAGTGATCTCCCAAGCACTGTGCAAAGGAATGGGGGCCAAGGGACTATCAGAATTCCAGTCCCATTGTGGCACTGGATGCCTTAAGCTATCTTAGACTAATTCTATTATTAACTTAATTGAGGTAACTTCTTTTCCTCTCATGCCAAGCTCCTCAATCAACTTGCTTCTGATGCGGCTTTTTATATTGGGGAGGAAAGTTGGTTATGCTGCTTCAAATATTGGGGACTTTGCAACAGGCCTTATATGTAGTTGCATTCTGGTTTTGTACATCCGTTTGTCAGTTTGATTCTTGTGAGTTTACACTGAGAGCTTGTGTTCACTCTCAGTACTCTGGAAACATTCAGCTTTTGAGCCTGAAATGGTGAGGGAGAAGATGCTATTGCTATGAGGAAACATGCAGGCGGCCAGCCAGTCTTTCTCTGCTGATGCTTGGATGCATTGCTGTTGGCCAAGCTAAAGACTATTTGCACTTTTATTATAGCCACTTAGGTTTCTCTGTTGTTTGGCAAAGGTGGAGATGTTGGTTCTAAAAATAAGCTTCATATGCTTCCAGGAAGAATAAGGAGAGCTTAAAGAAATTAGGAGAAATAGCCTCCATCAACTAACACAATTTCAGCCAATGCTTAATTGTATGTGTATATGCTAGATTTCACCTTGGGACACATTTGGGGAATTATAGAACTTATCCAGTTTTGCACAGTCAGCTGTTTAAACATGTGGTACAACAATCATAAAAGTGCCCACCATTAAGGGCTAATCTGATGTTTGTTGTTCACCCGAGACCAGTCCTGTTGGCTGGATGTTTCTCTACAGCTCTGAGCCATGGGAAGGAAGCAGACACAAGGAAGTGGAGCATTGGGTTTAACTGGGATTGGAGTTTTACCAAATGAGCGTGCAAAGAGAGCAAACCACCGCAGAACCAAAGGTGTGAGCCAAGGAGCACTTCTGAAGATCGACCATGGATTTGAAGTGGGGAACGAGGGAAGGAGGGACATGAGAAGGGTGGGGTACAGTGAAAACATGTAGAAACAATGGACAGTCAGTCTTGGGAGGCTAAAGGATTGATAGAGGTGTGGTGATAGAGGTGTGAATTGGAAAGATGAGAAGTAAGGGTGGGAAAGTAGGTTGGTTGAAATTGAGAAAATTTATGGACCCTGGAGCCAGACACACGTGAGTCCAACACCACTCTCTGACACTTGCTGTGTGATGATGCTAGTTGCTTCTCCTTTCTCTGCCTCAAGATTTTTTTTTAAATTTCTAAAATGGCAATAGTAATATCCACTTTATAAAAAAAAGCTACAAAGATCAAGTGTTGTGATGGATGTAAAGAACCTAGCACAGTGAATGGCAAATATTTGATACTTTTAGTAAATGTCAACTCTTGCATTTCTACTACACAGTAAAGGCCTTGAAAGCAGGAGCATCACATCCATACCCACACCCACAACCACACACACACCCCCTCACTCAATGCCATAAATGTCTGCTGAAAAAGAATACAGAGTCAGCCCTGGTGCTTTGGGGGTATGCGAGTCCAGATCATGAGTTTGGATCACAAGCTTCTCAGGGATTCTCACAAACATCTTGGGTTAAGGATGGATTGAGATAAGGGTGGGTGGGTAGGAGGAGCATCAACACAGTATGTGAGAGTTGGGGAAAAACGACAAGGTTTCTTACTTTTAAAATTTGGTTTTCATCAACCATAATTCTGTTTGAGGAAAACTTACGGAACCTGAACGTTCTGATAGTGGTGTTTTAAAAAAATACGTAAGAAATGCTTTTGAAACAATGTGTTCCCTGCTGTCGTTTTGAGGAGTCCTTAACTGAGGAATGCTCTGTGGGGTCCTTGGAGAATTTTTAAATACATGAATATCATGAGGAGTCATTTCTTCAGTTAGTACCTGATGAGGTAAACAGAGTCGGTGGACACTTTCTGGAAGTTCCTGAGACTGGGGGACAGGACAGCAGGTGGGAACTCTGCCCTTGTGCTTTGATTTCCAGTTCTCTCTTTAGTAATCAGGTCACTCAACAGTCTCCAAACTTTGTAACCAATAGTCTTGCTGGAGATGCTCAATCTTAGGTTCAGTAATAAGACACATTGAGACATATTTATGACATACATCTGAGGTACTCATTTTGGGAAGAGGAGTGAAGGGTCATTATGACAAGACAAAACAAAAGGGACAAATGAATAGAAAACCAATCAATAAATGGATGGATATGTGGAAGGAGTCATACTTTGAGAGGGAATATTGAGGAATTCAGGGTGAGAGTAGTTGTCAGGGAATGAAGATGATGAGGACAAGAGTTCTACACACACACAGCTCTGTGTTTGAAGAAAAGGAGTAGATCCATCTCCTTCATGCTTTAGTTGGTAAAAAATGTTGATGGCAGGACTGTCAAATTATTCCACAGAGATTTTGAAATCATGCAAAACATGGTCTTTGAGGTCATCAGCAGGTAGGATGAGGACGAGAATTAACACCAGGTGAAAGGAGAAAGGTGTGGAGAAAGGAACCCTGGAGAACTTAGGAGGAAAAGGAGGCTGAAGAAGAAGGGTATCAAAAAGGAAAAGGTTAGAACCATGAGACTATTGGAGGGAATGTGGGGGGCAGCCTTAGGGAATGGGTAGGGGCAGAGAAGGCCAGAGCTAGGCTTCTTGGTGAGGAAGTTTAACCCCGTTCCTGGTAAGAGATTCCAGCAATTCTGTGCTACATCTGTCAGGCACTCATTATGTCTAGCACACCAATGACTGATGGTCTTATTACATCAAACTTCAAAAAAAGATCAAGTCTGTTTAGGAAGATATCTAAGGAAAAAAAAAAAAAAAAAAGATCAAGGTGCAATAAAAATGAACTCAGCATTGCATAGTTTTATATTTTTTTCTAACCATTACATGCATTAATCATTACCTCAAAAAAGCAGCAAAAAGATGGAAGTGCCAAAAGTGGTAGAGAAAACGTGCCAACATTCAAAGAATAATTAACGAAAAGTGTTGCAGCTTTAACACCACAAATTAAAGTCAGTCTCAGTCTTTCCTAGTTCTTCTCAAGGGAGCCCAGGATCTCCATCCCCTGGATACGACCATGCCTGCTGCCTGTCCTGACATTGCCCCAGGCTACAAGTTTAATGAAAGCTTCATTACCAGAGTTCTGAGTCTGGTGTCCATCATATCTGAGTAAATCACCCAGCTATGAATCTCATGAACTCATTGTACTGAGTAATTTTCTTGGTAATCTTTTTTTTTTTTTTTTTTTTTGAGACGGAGTCTAGTTCTATCACCCAGGCTAGAGTGCAGTGGAGCTATCTGAGCTCACTGCAACCTCTGCCTCCTGGGTTCAAGCTATTCTCCTGCCTCAGCCTCCCAAGTAGCTGGGATTACAGGCATGCATCACTGTTAATTCTTTTTTTTTTTTTTCATAGATACAAGGTTTTACCATGTTGGGAAGGCTAGTCTTGAACTCCTGACCTCAAATATTCTGCCCGCCTTGGCCTCCCAAAGGGCTGGGATTACAGGCATGAGTCACCACACCCAGCCAATCTTCTGTGATTTTCTAATTTTCACTTTTATATAGAATGGGTTTTTACTTTTCAAAACTTCATTGTGGCTGGACCCCTGCATTCTGCTGAGGTCTGATGTGCTGAGTTCCTGATGCACTTCCTGCTGCTTGCCACCTTCCTCTCCTCTGGGATTGACATTCTCCCATCCGCCCTCATCTTCCTACCCTCCCCCACCAGGTGAGAAAGATTCAGCTCCCCAGTTGGCTGTCTGGCATTCAGAGATAGGTTCCTGATTCCCTACCATGGAGAAGTTGCTTGCAAGAGAAACCCAGCATTATAAACTTGAACTTTCAAAAGGGTCAGTTAGACAAGCTGGCTGTGACATGAGGGTTAGTTTGGGAACTTGAAATGTAGTATTCTTTCTGGCACAGAGGATTCAGTTGACCTCCAGGCGGTATGACTTAAGACAGCAATGGACAGTTTCCAGACCCCACTTGCAAGTGGGCAGGGTCAAAGCTTCTAATTCTGCTAGGCTGAGTCAGTTATTGGTGCCCAGATGGGTGTGGCTGAGAACACAGCTGGCAGGTAATCATTAGGGGATGTTGGGATGGGCCTGGGACAGGCTGAACTTGACAGCTGTGGTTCTGATTCACATGGGCAGGCACCACTTCCCCCAAGGACCGTGCAAGCCTCACCATCTTATACCATGTTGTTTTGTCGTGTGTGTTTATTTTTCTTTAGTTATCCCTTAGTTGTTAAGAAACTAGACATATAGATTATTGACCTAAAGCTTGTTTACCCTAGAACAGTTTTGGTTGCTGTGCTTCACCTTGCAAGAACCCTTAGGTGGGGCTGCCAGCCAAGTCAGCTGACTTTACCTGCTCCTCACACATTATGACTTAGGCTGTTGTCCTGCTGCAGGGCCTGCCACAGAAATGTGGTTAACTCTTGACCCCAGGCTTTGTTACAGGTATACCTCTTTCCTGCTGTTCTTAGATGTAGCCTCATGTGCAGCTTTTGGCTAGGACCCAACAGTCACCATAAAAGACTGACCCTATCACTGTCACTAACTGCCTCTACAGCCTTCAGTGTATCACAGCACCCAGATTCCATGTTCCTTATTTGGAAGAGCAGGTGGAGAGGGGTTGGCCACTAAAGATAATGAAACAAAAGCTGCCATAATTCTAAGAGATTTAACCATTACTTTCTATAGGCATTGAACTCAGTGGCTCTAAATCAAATTATTTATTATCCTTAATTATGATTATATAAGGCAAATTCTTCCCTTTAAACTCTCTTAATGAAATAGAAATATTTAAAGACAACTACCAGCTCTGTTATCTTCCTCCTTCCCATCCTCCCTTCTCTTCCCCATTCTTCCTTTTCTTTCTTCCCTTCGTCCTTTCTTTATTTCTCAGTTTGAAATAAATAAGTTAGAAGTTCGAGTCACCTCTTTGCAAGGACAAATTATTCCAGCAAAAAAAAACTAGAACTATCTGGTCTAGATTATCCCTATTTATCACTTATGTATTTAAAACCCTTGGAATCCATCTATTATCTCCCCCCCCCCCTCTCTCTCTCTCTCTCTCTCTTCTCTCTCATCTTTAAACCCTTGGAATCCATCTATTATCTATGGGTCATCTATCCATCCATTTGTCATCTGTATTTCTAGAGAAATATCTATGCTTTTAGAGTTTAATAAGATAAAGTTTTGATTAGCTATTATTTTAAAATAATGTTAGTCTAAAGCAACATTTAAAAAAAGTATAGTCTTAACATTACCTGCATAGAGCAACCTGAGATGTTTGCTAAATGTCCAGGAATCTGACTGCAGGCTGAGAACCAACAAGATTGCACACCCCTCCCTGCAACATTCTTAAGCACATCATATTCTGAGAACCCTGCTTGTGAAGACTTTGAAACTACAATATACCATGCAATGTAAAGGACTATTTTGAAGTGGTAGCTAAGTGGTTGTGAAGGGTAAATATACCTCTGGGAGCCACCTCAAATCCCTTGTGGATATTAAAAGTATGAGTGAAATGAAAAGGGAATGTTATAAATAAATGAATATGTAAAAATATCTTTAGCTGTGTATCAATTTATTAATTCTGATGTTGAATGCTCTGTCCTGCCCATTCTGCAAAGAGATTAAAACCTCTTTCCCATTAAAACTTGCCAGCCTGTTAGAGCCCATAGAGCTGTCTATCTGCTAGAATAATAATACTTTTTCAAATTTACCAGTATTTTTCACAATATACTCCAAAGAACTGTAGTTCATGAACTATCTCTACTACCACCAAACAAACAAGCAAACAAGCAAAGAGTGAGACACATTTGCAAAAGTCCAGCCTACATAAATTATGAAAACACTACAAATTATGTACCCACTATGTGAGCTCCATAGTGCACATGAGCTTATTAGGGATTATGAGAAGCCTTACAATAGGAAAATTTTAATGTTTTTAAACCAGAATTTCTAAAACTTATGTGACCAAGGAGTCTTTTAAAAAATCATGTTTATCAATTTCTCTCTTTTCCTCTCTCTTAAAGCTGGTTGTATATTTGTTTGCTATTTAATTATGTGAAGCCTTGAATTATCTTTTAATTTTCGTTTAAGCCTTCATGCATAATTATATGCACTCCATATATGTATACGTCACGCAGGATTGTGTGTTTTTATTTATTGAGTGGATTATTCTGTTTTTGCCTGTTAGTAGGGCTGCTGCTAAATGTCCATATAGTCTTTACTGATTGGAGTGGACTTTCTTGGTACCAATTAACTAGGATAAAACAGGCCCTGAGACAGAAAATGAAAATATGGATGGCAGGCTCTAGGTAAGCAAGAGATAACTGTATTCACCTTGGGTCTTGCTATCTCTTATGCTTTTACATGATCATTGTTATAATGACGATAACATTAATACCACTTATTGTGCAGTTATCGTCTGTGATGTGGCAAGTACTTGTTATTTCTTTAAATGCTGAAAACAACCCAATAAGGCAAGCATTATTAATGCAATTTTCAGAGGATTATAGATACTTATAGTTGAAATCGACACAGAAATATAGCAAAGCTGGGTTTTGAACTCATTTCTAACTGACCTCAAAGCCCAGGATCACAACCATTCTGTCCATTGCCTGCTGAATCTAGAAATTCTCAACTGTGCTTCTAAGGTGGTGAAGTTTATAGGTAGCCTCTTCCATGTGATGTGAGGCTCGGAGCTAGACAGGGAAGTGACTCCCTAAGCTGAGGATAAACACATATATGCTCTAAATGACACCATCGCATGCCATGGTTTGCATGTATGTGTGTTTGTGTTTGTATTTGTGTTTGTGTGTGTATGTGTGTGTGTTTATTTCTCTTTTGTTATTCCTTAGCTATTAATCAACCTCGCTGAAATATGCAGGCTTTACCTCAGTTGTGCTCTGAATAAGTAAAGAAAAGGTGAGGTGACTGTAAATGGACCATAGAGCTCAATAGGGAACAGTTCTTCTCACTCTGAATGGCCGCCACTGTGATCATCAGCTAAGATTGACAGGAATTAGAAGAATGTTGGAGAAAAGACTGGTGCCTCAAAGGTTGGCTGCCTGAGCCTTGATCAATACTCCCGTCTAATGTCTAGTATTTATTTTTAGAAATTTAGCATTAAAAAAAATCTTCTGTAACAGATAGCTAGTAAACTAATACTTTAAGGAAGGGACCATTTTTATTATTCATTTTAAGACCCCATAATGGTTAGCATGGCAACTTGTCCCAAGTAAGTGCTCCATAAATACTGGTTAATAAGAGAGACTGAGCCTCTCTTCAAGTTAAAGAAGGAGGGTGTTTGGTACAAAGACAAACTTCACTCAGCATATTGCATGTGCCAGAGTGCAATTTTAAGATAAATGAAGAAATATAACATCATTGTTTTTGACGTACACTCATTTGCTTAGGGTATATAGCCTAGTTAAGTTTTTAGTTGCTTATCAATTAAATGACATTTTGCCTTTTACGTGGTATCATTTAACAGCAGGCTACTAATCAGAATTTCATTGAGCTTTCAATTGCATGATGTAGTGAGACCTGAAATGGATATAATTTCAGGAAGTTGTTTTACCAAATTATTTTTGACCTGAGAAGGATATCCACAAAACAGTTATTTGCAGCTTCTATTATATTGAATGGTTTCTACTTAATTAAAATTGTGTCTCTAGCCTAGAAATTATTTTCTAAGAAATGCTTTCTTGCTAAATAAGATTGTTATATATAGGAGAACTAACTCTATCTACTGACTGCTGCTGCTTATTGAGGAGACAAATATATTTCCACAAAATTCAAATAAAATGTTTTTAGGTTCCAATCAAATGCCATCATCTACTGAGATGACTGAGATGACGCCTACTACCCTAATGAAGTCAGGAATGCACTGCTTCAAGGCTAAGACATATTTGGTTCACATCTCTTGATATCAGCTAACACTGGAATCAGCATGGCCCAGTGGATAAAAGCAATAAACAACACAAACAGAACAAAATAGAACAAAACACATAACTGAAAATAAAGACAACTGAATTCCAGTCCCAGCCCAGCCACTGTTGTGCTTTGTGGGTCTTGTTCTTGTACGTTTCAAATCAAGGAGATGGAACTTGTTTATCTCATTGTTGTGAAGATGAAAAGTTGAGTAACTTGTGGACCTGGGTGGGACTGTATTAGGGATTGGTACAGTAAAACAATTGAAATGAAATGGTCAACAGGAGACACTTCCATCAATAGGTAAGTTACAGTGGGTGGGATAATGAGCCCTTCAACCCACCAGCAAATCAGTAGGGTAAAGCTAGCACTTCAACACATTGGTGGTGGTGGCGGTGAGGGGGTGAGTTTATCAGCATTAAGCTTTTCTTTCATTAGTGGAAAACTCTGAGTAGAGTTTGTCTTTAAGATTTTCTTATCTGTTGCCATGCTGTTTTGGAAATGGCCTACTATTTGCGGAGACTCACTGTCATTCACTAGTCCCAATTTTAATCACTGTTTGATCTTATATTACACATGAAATGGTAGAAGAATAATTACATTTTGTGTCACTGTCCCTGAAGACATATTTTCATATATTAATTGCTGATTAATCTTCTACTTTTTTTGTTGTTGCAGTTGTTATTCTGTGATGTCTTCTCTACTTAAGCAGCTCACCCACGAGGCATCCAAAACAGAGAGAAAAAAACAGAGTGAACATTTTGCCTTATGGAATTGTCAAAAGTTGTGGTCAAAACACAGGCAAGATTTGGAAGAATCTGTAATGAGCCAGGGCAAGTTTTCCTAGCTATAGAGGCTGGGGAAGGAGAGGGAATTAGAGATTGGCTTTTCCTGGATACTCTCTGCCTGTACTCCATGGCCTGAGTACCAGGAGCTGGAAGTGGCTGGACATCTGAGCTATAGGAGAGACTGGTGCTGCCTTTCTGAGGAGGGCTTGGGAAAACAGCAAGTTCCCTGAATTTTTCCATGGCACAGGAGCAGATGAAATGTCATGAATGGTGTCCAGACCAGTGGACTGAATTAGCTCCTGAGAGTCCCTGTACTCTCCAGCATGGCACGAGGAGAAGCAGACCATTCTCCCATGCAGCCATAGGAAAATGGTACAAACATGACACCGAAATTCAGCTGACTGCAAGAGCTTGATGGTCAGTGTGAGCCAGATGGAGCAGGAACATGTACGGATGGAAAACCTAGATCCAAAGTTCATTCCCCACTCCTGCTGATGTTCCAGCACATTGCAAGCTTTCCCAGAAACTTAGAGGCAACCTTGGCACAAGGACGTGATTTGTTGGAAATTAAGTTTTGTCACCTGGGGGACCGTGAGCTTGATATGGAAATTAATTCAGTTATATAATTATAAAAATGATGTGCTTCCTACACATCTGATTTTGTGAACCCAAATTAGTTTCCACAACACAACTGTATTAACATTTGCCAACCTCTGGTGCAACATTGGTTGTCTTTGTTGCGTTTTTCTAGAAGTTTTCAGCTCTAACCCATCTTTCCCTGTTTTATTTTCATTTCTAAATCCTGGTGAGTGGAGTTTTGGTAAGCAGCTATCAGTTATTTTCTGTCTTACTTGAAAAGTCTTCTCTGTATTAAATAACAAAGGTCACTTAGATAAATATCTTATTATTACCAGAAGGTAGAGAACTGCTTCTCCTATACATTACTTCTATTATCTTTCAATCCAGAAAAAAAAAAAAAAAAAACATGGCAAGAGGACAAGTTTTTGAATGTTATGAATCATGATTTCTGTGTTTAAAATCTGCTATTTTGTTAACACTAAGGGCAACTTCCTTCAAAGTGGTTCATCTTGGTTTCTTACCGTGTGTGTGTGTGTGTGTGTGTGTGTGTGTGTGTGTGTGTGTGGTAAAACCAAAGTTTTCTATTATTTTCGAAGGTGTTTGACCCTGCTGGAAGACAGCTATGTATAAGATGAAATTGGCAGAGAGAAAGGGAAACCGGATCTTATTCCCAGGCCTCCTGTCACCAGCTGTGTGACTTTGCTGAAGTCATTTCTTTCCCCTAAGTCTCGATTCCCATACCTATAAAGTGAGTGTTCTGCCCGGGTGTCTTTTAGGTCTTTATTAATGTTGAAATGTTCTGACTTTATGGGTTCTCATTCACTGTGATGTAGTAACCAAAACAAGCAGAGATTAATAACCCAGGACTCAATAATGTAAAACATAAAATTATATTTTGCAAATTTTGTAAATGTGGGATCATGTGACAATATTGGTGTGATCCATAACTCTACATTTAGTGGATAAACAGAAGGTAACTTAGAAGCGTTATCTTTGTTATCAGGGGAACATGGAGTTGGATGTATATGATGGGGATGGGCAGTTAATTCACAGGTTGAACACCCAATGAGGGAATATCTCTTCATCACTATCTCCAAACACTCCCCACTCTTCCTCAATTTTCTTAGTAACTCACTGCTCAGACTGGGTTTCCCCAGAAGCAGACTATGAGACCAGGATTTGATGCAAGCAGTTTTTTTGGAATCAATCCCAGAAAGACTGATAAGAGAGTAGAGAAGTAACACAGAGAAGTGAAGAAAGCTAATAGAAGGTCCCGGTGCTCTCTCCTGAAAGAGACCGCTGGAGGACTGAGTAGAACATGCCCTAGAGTTGTCCCCCTCTGCTGGGACAAGAGAACTAGGGTATCAATCAGCTGATTTCCATCCTTCACTGGTTAAGGGCATTAACCTCCCCAAACTTCTGGCCAGTGCCCCAGATAGACCAGGCATGCTTCCGTGGCCAGAGAAAGCCCGAGGGTGGAGAGTCACAGATGCTTGTGGTAGGTAGCAGGTGGTGTGTATGGAAATGGGAATGGGATGCCAAGGGGATTTGGGCAGGGCACCAAGCATCTGCCGCATTACCCTAATCCAGGCAATAACACTCGCAATATCCTAGGGATTCCCCTTCTAGCCTCGAATTCCTCTTATTCTCATTTATTTTGCATTTACCTTCTAGAACATAGTTTCTTAGATAGTAAAGGTCCTACTGACTTTCCTCATTTCTGTGCAACCTCCTTTCCTGCTTAGCTTCTCTTCCGTGGTCAAGCCAATACACACAGAATTTTGCCTTCCATTCTTTGCTAAGGTGTTTCTTCCACTTGGAATCTGTGCCTCAGTCATTTTCACTAATCCATGTCCCTCCCAGTACACACAATTTTTCACAGAAAACATAGTTAATCCTTTAAAAATATATTTTTAGATTGAATTGCATGCCCCTTTTAGGGTTTCTTTCTTTCCAAATGCCTTTTTTTAATCCCAATTTAAGAATTTCTTTAGCCAGTACTACAACAATGCAGTCCTTGTTCTCCATTTCTTTCCTTTTATCAACTCAATGTTATTAATCTGTTTAGTGTAAACATCAGTAACTCAAGCAAGCCTTTTCTAATCCCCATGATTAGGATGAGTTTTTGTGTTACCTGCTCCAAAAGGTTTGTCCTTTGTAATGCTCACCACATTTCAGGTTTCTGTTCACTATTAGCTATCCAGACACACTTCAAAGGCCGTGAGGCCCGATACCATGATTTTGCTGCACTCCTAAACCTGGCCTACTGGTACATAGTAGGCATTGATAAAAATTTGCTGGAGCATTGCATAAATAAACTATGCCATTTGGGACTGATTAACATTTTAAAGAATAATTGATTTTACTTCTTCCAAGCATTTTTCCAGTGAATTTATAAATATATTAAAGGTGGAGGCTGTTTCTCTTGTGTCCCCTCTGGAGTGCTATATGCAATGTACCTCATGCAGTAGGAGCTTCAAAATGTTACTAAATACACACACACACACACACACACACACACACACACACGGAGGTAACTGCAAGGTCTCAGAGTATGCGCTTTGGTAAGAGTTTATTTGGACCATTGGAGCCTGCTGTTCTCTCTCACGTGACACATAGCAACAATTCAAATAGAGTAAATCAGGCAGGATACAATGGCTCATACCTCTAATCCCAATACTTTGGGGGGCTGAGGCAGGAGAATCATTTGAGGCCAGGAGTTAGAGACCAGCCTAGACAACCTAATGAGACACCATTTCTCCAAAAAACAGAAACATTAGCTGGGTATGGTGGTTCACCTGTAGTCCTAGCTACTTGGGAGACTGAGGTGGGAGGATTGCCTGAGTCCAGGAGTTTGAGGTTATAGTGAGCTATGATTGCCCCACTGCACTCCAGCCTGGGTGACAGAGTGAACCACTGTTTCTAAAACAAAATAAAATAAAATAAAATAAAATAAAATAAAATAAAATAAAATGAGTGAATTAATTGCTGGAGAGGTATTAAGTAATAAAATTGGACTTCAAATGGAAAAGCAATAAAAAAAAAATAGGTCCTGTGATTTGGAAGAGTAATGAAGGTGCTGAAAACAGACACTAATCGTAAATGTGTAGGATGCTAGGAAAAAAAAATTTGGGATATGTGTGCTGATTGGTGTTAATAACAAACATACCAAGAAAAACAAATTGGTTTAAAGAATAAAAAGAGACACAAGATTTGCAGTCATTAATTTTGAAGAAAAATGTAGGTGAGAAAAAAAGGAAAAAAGCAAACCAAATTTTTTAGAAACAAGTTCATCAGCATAAGAATGATACAATGGACTTTGGGAACTTAGGGGCAAGAGTGTGAGAGGGTGAGGGAAAAAAGACTGCACACTGGGTACAGTGCTCAGGTGATGGGTGCACCAAAATCTCAGAAATCACCACTAAAGAACTTACCCGTGTAACCAAGCACCACCCGTTCTCCAAAAACTATTGAAATTTAAAAAAATTAAAAAGAGATCAATATGTATTAAAATATCAGTGACACTTTTGAGAAGACCTAGTATTTAACAGAATAATGTCAATAATCACCGAAGAAAACTATTCTGAAATGTGTTGTGCTTCACTGGTATAAATATAATTAGAGAATAAGCAGAATAGAAGAAAATTATCTTCATATCTATCTATTTTATCTGTTTATGGATGCAATTTCCAAAATACATACGCAGAATTTTTTCTAAATAGAAGCATGAAAATAAAAAAGTATTTCAAAATAAAAGTGCTTTGGCTGAAGCATTAGATAGAGTATGATAGGAAATTTCATTTGCCCATTCTATTCAAACCAAATTAGGTAAAAGCCTGCTGGCTTTTCTTGAATGTTATCTCAAAAACAGAAAAGATAAAAAAAGTTTGTGATAAAGTTACAGGCTACATAGGCCATCCTTGAACAACATATAAAGACTGTATATAAACAAACACATACACAACAGATATACATGATTTAGACTTTAGTGTCTTTTAACATTTTCTACAGACATTTCACACACACACACACACACACACACACAGATACTTGTTTTTATTGCTGTGGTGGTTGGTTTCCAAGAGGGATAACATGTGTCAGTGTTGTGGGGTTTTTTTCCCCAACTAAATTAGAATCTTTTTATTCTCTTAGTAATCTCTTCCAGAGTCAACTACTTTCATTGTAGGTGCTAAAATGTGTAAGGCTCCACTTCAGATGCTGGCACTGCTATGAGCATGGTCTCTCCCTTTTACTGCAACTCAGAATTAAAATTTTTGCTTCTCATTTTTTATATTTCAGTTCCAGAAATAGTTTCCACCATAAAAGTTATCTAATGACAGTCTTATTCTTTCTAGTAGTGGCTTACTGCCAGGCTCTAGCTTCTCCAGGAACATTACAAGATGGATTTAGTTTAAATATGTATTAAAATAAAAGGTATTCTCTCAAATGAGTTTAAATGCATTTTATTTTTTACATGGCACATTTTTCTTAAAAACAATGCATCCACTCCACGCATCCACAGTCAAAATAAATGAAGAGCTCAAGATGACATCAGTCCCATTTGTCTTAAGTCCTGGTGTTGTATGGATGACAAGCAGCAGCCAGTTACGATGATAAGTGATAGATACAAAGTAATTGCCGAATTTTTTTTAACATTTTTCCATTTCTGAACCACNTATATATATACACAAAAAAAAAAATTAACAAGGATACAGAAATCTAGATGTGCCTGATTTTATGTTTTTTGTGCAGCATTGATTTGATATGAAGCCATTTGTCTCTAACCTATCTTTCTGAAAGAATGTGCACATGCAGACACAAACGTGTGTGTAGTAGTACACTGGTAAACTCTGTACTTGCTGAATGTTCTTGTATGCTCTTAGCCATCCAAGGCTTCATGACCAAACGAACATGCCGACCCATTGAGAAACAACCCACCATGCTGCAAATTCTCACCTTCAGAGAGAGCTGCACTGTGCTGTCCCAAGCTGAGTGTGCTCTGCAGTGTGTGTGGGTCACTGCACTGGGGCCTCTCTTTTTGTCATGTGTTTTGTGGTCTTGTCTACAATTTTGAAAGACTGTGGCTTCCGGAAGGGGTGTAAATAATCAGCTTGCAAGAAAACACAGGTAGAGTATCATGGTTGATGGTAAAATGCATCTTTAATAGTGACTTCAGGTATTTTCAGAGAAATGGTCAAGTAGAATTGAACAAATGAGAGGCAATTAGAGGTATTGTTGATCTTCAACGTTGTGAAAGGCACCACTCATAATTGTAGCTGTAGGAGGTTGGATCAATATTTTGTGAATAACGGCTGGAAGAACCGATGGCCTGAGACATCATAACTTCATGAAATTTGAAGAAAACACAAAAGCAATTGTCAATTTTAAATGCTAAGAAAGAATAGCTGTCCCTTAGTATCCATGAGCAACTGGTTCAAGGACCTTCTCTGGATACCAAAATCTGAGGATGCTCAAGTCCTTAATATAAAATGGAGTGGTACTTGCATATAATCTATGCCCATCCTCCTGTGTACTTTAAATCATCTGTAGATTACTTGTAATACCTAATACAATGTAAATGCTATGTAAACAGCTGTTATGCTGTATTGTTTAGGGAGTAATGACAAGAAAGAAAGACTGTACATGTCCAGTACAAACACAATTTTTTCTCGAGTATTTTTTTTT
>NW_016809457.1:2472080-2485093 GCF_001698545.2 Rhinopithecus bieti
TTTTTTTTGATCCACAGTTGGTTCAATCCCTGAATGTGGAACCCACAGATGTAGCGGGTCAAATGTATTTCCATAGAAGACTTGTATGATCCTGACTCAGGACCTCAGGAAGGCAACCTCTTGGTATAATAGTATATATATATATATATCACAGAGTCCCAAATGTTATTGACAAATATGCATTCATAATTTTTTTTACCTGGTTCTCAGTCAGTGTGCATAATTCATAATATTTTTAAAAGGTTGAAAATACAGTTGAAAATAAGATAAAATTCGGTAAAAACACCAAATGTCAGCCTCAGAGCTAAATACTTTCTAACAGCTCCAAGATATGAAAAGAAAGGAATGTTCAAATTGATGAACATTATTAAAGACAAGGACATTTTCATTTATAAAAGAGAGAAAGTATTTAAAGTAAGTAAGTTCTTTATACTTCTAACTAAAATGCTTTTCATTTTTAACTCATATAGCTATGTAAAAAATAATGTAATGCTCCTTATACACATCTTTTACTTATAGTAGCCTTGAGAAAATTGCACATAGGTAGTTTAACTTGCTCAACCCCATCAAAAATTAAGGGAAATTGAAGAAAACAGTATTAAGGATTTTATTCACATTTAAGTTGCTATTGCATGCACCAAGAGATTAAAGGAACCATAAGATAAAGACTCTGACTTCTATAAGTATATGCCCCAGAAGAAGAGCATATAGAATTGGGTTTGAAATCATTGCTTTTTAAAGTATTTGTCAGCTTACTTGTGACACTCAACCTGTTACTCTCATCCAATAATATGGTACTAATATTTATCTGTTTATAGCCTCCTCCACACTCCTTGTAAGATACTGAGTTTAATTTTCTCTTCTCATTCAGAGCAAGCTAATGGGAGTCAAGGATGAACAGAAATTCCCTCTGCAGCTGAGGCAGGAGAATTGCTTAGACCCAGGAGGCAGAGTTTGCAATGAGCCGAGATGTTGCCACTGCATTCCAGCCTGCCGACAGAGCAAGACTCCATCTCAAAAAAAAGCTTCCTCTGTCTATCGCATCACCTCAGGTCTGGTTATGACGCTATACTTAGCTAGTACGATACTCTATGGATCCTTGACCATTTAAAAATCTTGTCCTTCAGGCCTTTTATTGATTTTGGAGTATATAATAAATACCCTTCAATTATTCTGGGTGCTTTATAGCCAGGTTTGTTTTTTTTCCAGGCAGCCACAATCTTGGCTAGTATGAAAGTTGGTTCCAGGAGCAGATTATATACCAGATCTCAGGGAAAAGGAGGAAGTCTGGGATTGTACTTGGCATAATTAGGGTTAAAAGCAGTGAAAATGCAGTTGTGTCAGTGATCGAAGGATGACAGACTGTGGTAAGCAACGACAAAACGGTTAACTTTCCTGTCATCACTTGGAATCCAGGGCAGATTGAAGATCAGGCTTTGGGTATAAATTTACTGATGTTGAATAACAGCCGAAAAAAATTAACTGGGCATGTGAGGGGCTGCTTTTAGACATACTAAGTGGCTTGGATAAAAAAAAGAATGACAATTTCAAATATTAAATTCTTGGGTCACAAACTTAAGCTTAGAGAACTTTACCTGATGATGCTAGCAGAATATTTGGACTCTTAAAGCTGTAGAGATGAGGTATCCAAAAAATCAATAAAAAGGTTAGTCTTGGGTTGCCAAGTTAACACATTATTTATCCCCTCTTCAGCTTCTTTGGTGACAGTTAAAATATTAAATGGGACAGAGTGACATTCTGAATATTAAAATAGGGATATATAGGAGGATTTGAAGGACTTGAAATAGCCACAGAACCCAAATTCTTTAAGCTTCCTTTGCCAGTTGATGCATTCAAAATAGCTCAGGTAAAAATCCTTTTCTTTGTTGTAAGAGACAGTCCTTTCCATTCTTAAGCCAGTTCTCTTCAGATCCTAACCCTCTTCCCCCCCATTTTCATTTCAAATTGGTAACTAAAGTTGGATTTCAGCATACTAATTTATGTTGTCAAACTTTGTAATAGTTTAATACAAAAAAAATATACAAAATAAATATACTTAACGATTTGTATAATAAAATACCTAGGGGAAAATATGTCTTATTAAATTCCAAACATGCTCAACCAAAAAGTGAATAAATGTAGTTTTAGGTTAGTCTATTTTTTTTCATATAGTGCAATTATCTGAATTCACTGAGAGGGCAAGGTACTTTTAATACAGGAAGCTGTATAGATTATTGATCATGCTAAAGAAAATTAAGATGCCATAAATTATTTACAGTAGTACCCAGAAAGAAATAAAATGACTGAATTTAAAACATGAATCTCATCTACTTCCTAACTATGTTGCCTAAGTAGACATAGATGACCATCTTTTTGCTAAGACCTTGAGAAACACTTCAGTGAGGGCACTACTAGTATCTACAAAAATGTGATTGTGGCTTCTCTTGTCAATTGGGGATATTGATGGGAGGGACTGATATTGAAATAGTCTGTCTGATTACAATGGAGATTGGAAAGATCCTATGATTGAGAAGGGCAGGTGCAGAAGTCAGGCACTTAACCTCCAGAGGCTAGTTATTTGTGCTTTCCCTAATAGAGACACATAGATATTTAACACTGATTTATTGATCATGGAGTCTATAGATCTGAGATATATAGGCAACTCACAAAGTTCCTAATAAATTTGCATAAAATCGTCATGTCTCAGCATAAAGCTTACCAAAAGAAAGAGTCATTACCTTATTTCTAGACCTGTGGTCATTTTCTGGTGTAAGTATATTCTGAAGAGAAGAATATAAGTAGACCTTTCAGTTGTTTTAAGATAATGGCTCCCAAATTACACATTTCTAATATAGAAAAATGGCACTGTGGTTCAATGGTCAGACTAGAAATGTATTATGTTCAGATGATAAATAGAGTCTTGACCCAAGCCCATCTCACTGTAGGCATACAGGGACCTACAGACACATCCTCTTCTCTTTCCCTTCATTTCCTGTGTGTTCTTGGAAAAGATATTTTAGGCAATTGGCTAAATACTCACATTTACTTCTTAACTCAGGAATAAGAGTTGTTATGAAAGGAAAGAACAAGGATGGAAGTCCTGGATCTCACTTTCCTTACTAAAAGAAAGAAACAAGAGCAGTAGGATATTCCCATAGAATCTGAGAGATTAGTGCTACCATCAATGACTGAAATGGTAGGTTGTGGTCATTTCTATCGCAGCTCCATTTAACTCTCCAATTAGGTTGATGGGGAAGACAGATGGGTCTTGGAGAATGTGTGGATTATTGTAAGCTTAATTAGGTGGTGCCTCCAAGTGCAGCTGCTGTTCCAGATGTTGTCTCTTCACTAATTCATATCAACAGAGCTCCTGGCAATCAGTCCAGGCTGCAGTGCAATCAACTCTTACCTGGCAGCCCATATGACCCAGCAGATCCAATGAAACTTGAAGAGTTTGTAGCAGATTGGGATGCTTTATGGAGCCCCAGTAGTAAATTCACAGTCAAGACCTCTAATGTCATTAAAAAAATAAAAGTTATGACCTCTCCAGCAAGTAACTAGTCCTGTTTTGAGAAACAACTCTTGAAATGCTACTGGACCTTGGTAGAGACTAAATGCCTGGCATTATGATCTGAATTTCCCATTATGAACCGGTCATAAGCTCATTCACTAAAAAGTAAAGTGAGGAATCTACAGCAGTACTCCATCAAGTGAAATCCACACATTCCCATGCGCCTGTGCATACACACACACACACACACACACAGAGGAATGGTTCCAAGCCAATCTTAAATGCACATGTTAAATTGTACAAGGAGGATTGTCATCTTCCTGGGTATCATCCTGCTACCCTGCTGCTCTCTCTCAACCCCAGTGGCCTCGTGGAGGGATTCCTGTGACTAGTTAGTAGCCTGAGATGCCAAATAAATCAATAAATTGATAGATATGTAGATAGATAGATAGCTCTTGGTTTACAGATGCTTCTTCCTCATTTCCTGGGGCCAGCATTGGTGGACTTATAGTAAGTGATTATACTTCTTAATTCAATGCTGGTCCTAAAGGGAAATAAACCTGTTGTCTAATTTGCCTGGAAGAAGTCATAGATTGAGTTAAGTAATAACAAAAACCAGTGGGTAATGATTAATAATTTGAGCAGATAGTCAGAAACTTAGAAGTAGCAAGACTATTTTGGTAGAGGGTAGTGGATATCTTTTTCCATCTGAATGCTCTCAGAGTGGAAAAATATTAATGTAGTATTTGAATGCTTATCAAGAGTCTCTTCAGGTTCAGGATATGATAACCCATTCTCTAGATGTCAGTCAGTCTCCTTGCCCATTCTCCTCATGCTCGCATAAAGATCTCATGAATTACGTAGCAATGGTGATAGTGAAACCCATTGTGTTGGACTGAATGATGGTGCCCAAAATATATGCCCACATCCTAATCCCCAGAATCTGTGAATATGACCTTATTTGAGAAACAGTCTTTACAGGTCTAATAAAGTTAAGGAATTTGAGACAAGGTCACCTCGATTTCCTGAGTAGCTACTAAATCCATTGAAAAGTACCCTTATAAGAGATGGAACAAGAGCCAAGATATGGAAGCAAACTAAGTGTCCATCAACTGATGAATAGTGGTATATATACAGGATGGAATATTATTCAGCCACAGAAAAGAAAATCCTGTCATTCATGGAAACATGATGAGCCTGGAGCTCATTATGTGAAGTGCAAAAAGCTAGGTACAGAAAGACAAATATTATATGTTCTCACTCATATGTGGGAGCTTTGAAAGTTGATCTCATGGAGGTAGAGAGCACAATCATGGTTACTGCAGGCTGGAAAGCGTAGTGGGAAGGAGGGATGAAGAGAGTTTGGTTAAAGGGTGCAAAATTATGGTTACAGAGAAGAAATATTTTCTAGTGTTAGCACAGTCATGTGACTATGGTTAGCAATAATTTATTGCATGGTTAAAAATATCTAGAAGAGAAGATTTGGGCTCTTCTCAATGTGAATAAATGATAAATGTTTTAGGTGGTGGATGCCCCAATTACCCTGATCTGATTACTACATAGTATACGCATATACTAAAATATCACATGTACATCCAAATGTGTACAATTATTATGTATTAATTTTTTTTTAAAAAGAGGCAGTGGAGGAGAAGAGAGACACAGAGAAGACCATGTGAAAAGATGGAGGCAGAGATTGGAGTTATGTAGCCAAAAACTGAAGGATACCCGGGGTCACTAGAAGCTGAAAGAAGCAAGAAAGGAGATTCCCCTAGAGTCTTCAGGAGGAACAAGGTCCTACTGATTTCTTGATTCCGACTTCTGGACCCCAGAACTGTGAGATAATGAATTTTTGTTGTTTTAAGATACTGAGTTTATGGCAATTTGTTACAACAGCCAAATGGACAAATATACTAAGGAGAGACTTCTCTATATTATTTTGCTATCACTAATGCTGAGGGCTCAATTTTTCCAGTAGAATCATTAGTCCACTTTTAGCTAAGGAGCTAGAACCTGGGAGGGACTTTGGGCAAGGTGATTACTTTTTTTAGTGGGACATCACATATTTGTGCCAACTGAAAAACACCTTAAGGATATGGACCTGGATTTATTTTTTCTGCCTATTGTATTTCTAGAAGTACCATTAATTGTGAACTTAACAGATGCCTTTTAGCTCATCAGAATACGTCATCCAACATTTCTCTGGCCATGAAATTGTTATTTTGTGAGTGAAATCAGGTAATGTGCTGCTGGTCATGGGATAATTGGTTTTATCATGTACCCTGTTATCCCAGAGCAGCTAACTTACAGCATTGGAGGATCTCTTACAGTTTCGTTTAGGAGATCTCCTTATGAGATTGGAAAGCCTGTTCAGGAGAGCAGTATATGGAATGATTTCTCTCAGAGATAAACAACATGTGAGTCTGGAGAAGAAGGATGATAGAAAATTTTATGCTTTTCAGGTTACAGCTCATAATGTGCCCTAGAAATTGTGCTAACTCCAAACACTTCTGGCTTAGAGGATTTAGGAAGCAAGAGATGAATGCATCCACCAGGCATTGTAACAAGGGTTCTTTTGAGTTGGAAGCTGAGACAGCTATTTGGTCTCTTTAGGTTCTTCACCATGAGTTGAATATACTAAAAAGGGGGATTATAGTGCTGTCTGGGGTGATTAATCCTGACACTGAAGAAAAATAGAGTTGCGAGTTCACAGTGGATGCAGAAAGGAGAATGGACAGAATCAACTGAGACAGGAGTGGGGTTGGGAAAGATCTTTGCATTGCCAAGTACAGCAATAAATTAAAAATGGCTTAAAGGTGACTTTAGTTGTATATAGTAGGATCATCTCTTTCTCAGGAATAAAGGTTTGGATTATCCCAGAGATAATGTTATTCAACCAGTTTTTGTGCTGGCTGATGGCAAAGGGGACATAAAATGAAGGAGTGGGGAAGGTATATTTGTCTTCATGATTTTTCATAAGCAAGAAATGTAGTCACTTCTATATTATTTTACTTGCTCTGTCTCTATTTCTCTTTGTATATAGTTACATATTTAACTAATCTACCTTTTATTTCCTGCTCATTTATACCACTATTTCATACAGAGCATATTGAGTTCACAGGCTGAATAATATTTATGTGTGATGGAGGCAAAATTAGAGAAGAATAGGTCGTAACTAAAGAGCCAACACGTGTATTTAGATTTGTATATAATGGGACTCTGGATAGTCTCCTTGTTGCAGGAGTAAAAACATGTGTTTTAATTATATAAGAGACGATATCATTATATTTGGCAGAAACAGATTTTTGAGAGAAGGATATATACAGATTTTAATTAGAGAAAGAGTTATAGTTTAGGGGTATTTGTCATATTTTTGCTGCCCAGGAACTTAAGTTCCTATGTGATAGGAATTCTATTATTTCAAGCAAGTTCCTTACTTCCACCTTAGAAGTCCACGTGGTATAAATGTTCGTCTTTCTCATGAGCTAGTGTGTGTGCGTGGTCTAAATTTGGATAATGAGCCACTCATGCAAGGGATTTTGAATGTGGGAGAAGTGACACAAAGAATCTAGACAATATCTAGTCATTTTGATGTGGCATTAGTGTTGCTGGTACTCAGTGTACACAGCGCTGTCTGCTGTTTGTGGTAATCTCAGTGAAGAGTTCCAGGGAAGTCTTTGGGGGTGGCAGTTATGTCCTAAGACAACCATTCCAGTGGAGAGGTCTTGACTGTAACCCTGGTTCCTACTAATTTCCTGAGCCTGGTTCTTCAGTACTGTATAACATAAAACTTGGTTGGCCTTTGTCCTGTTTACTAGGGGGAGCCTCTAAACCCTTGGAATTCTCTGAGTAATAGGAGTGTCTTTTTTTTCATGATGAGCCATTCAGATCATACCTGATAGTGTATGCTAACAAGGTGATTCATGGCAGACTCCTAGGTCATTTATACTAATAAGATGACTCAGGATTGGGCTGGCCGTGTCAAAAAGACCAATCAGATGAATAGAGGGTTAGGGCTTTGGTCAATATGGCATCATACCAACCTCCTAATGTCCAATGAGGTAAAAGGAGCTGGAGATTTAGTAATGTCATATGACTGATGATTCAACCCATGACGCTACATAGAGAAAACTCAATAAAAGCTGTGGACACTGAAAGCCTAAGTGAACTTCCCTGATTGGCAATCACACATCATTGTGCTGCAAGTGTGAAGCATCCTGAGGACACGGAAGCTTTGTGTTTGGAAAACTTTGTGTTTGGGACCTCCCAAACCTTGACCATCAATATACATCTCTTCATTTAGCTGTACAGCTTTGTAATCTTTATAACAAAAAATTGATCATAACACTTTCCTGAGTTCTGCGAGTTGTTCAGTGAGCAAATTATTGAGGGTGTAATGGGAATCTCCAAAATTGTAGCTGGTTGGGTAGATGTGCAGGTAGACTGGGAACCCTGGAGCTTGGGGTTGGTATCTGAAGTCAGGGGGGGTGTTGTGGACTATGCACTTAATCTGTGAGATTTGACCTCACTCTGGGTAGTTAGGATTAGAATTGCATTGGGTTTGGCTTTCCTGTCAATTCTGTGAGCCATTTGATATTCCAGTAAATTCCCTTTTTGCTTAGGTTAGTTAGAGCAGCAGTCCTCAATCCTCAGGCTGGGTACCAGTTCATGGCCTGTTAGAAACTGGGCAGCACAGAAGAAGGTGAGTGGTGGCTAAGTGTGCATTACTGCCTGAGCTCTGCCTCCTGTCAGATCAGCAACGGCATTAGATTCTTATAAGAACGCAAACCCTATTGTGAACTGCGAATGTGCAAAATCTAGGTTGAGCATTCCTTATGAGACTCTAACTAATGCCTGATGGTCTGTGGTGAAACAGTTTCATCCCAAAACCATCCCTCCTACCCTATCCATGGAAAAATTGTCTTCCACAAAACCAGTCCCTGGTGCCAAAAAGATTGGGAACTGCTAAATTAGAGTAACTTTCTGTTGTCCACAATCAACATAAAGCTTAAGGAGGAAAAGGGCAATTATGCTTAAGCATTAGTAGAAACTAAGAATAAGCCTTGGATATTAATATGAGCTCTCTAATCCCCTAATTTTCTCTTCTTCATTAAGCAAACTTATGACCAACAGACAGTAAAAAAGTAAAAAATGGAAGGACCTTTTTTATAGTGGAAGACATTTGTAAGGCAGAAGAGCCTCTTAAAAAAAGAATGACTGTGTTGTGTCTATACTTTAATTTTTACTCCAGAGGAAAGTCACTTTCTCAATGATAAACACATCTTCCTAAAATATATTTGTTTGTTTATTAAAAATTTCATATCCAGCTTTTGCCAAATATATCTATCAGTTAAAGATATATTGGACTACTAGCCACAGGAAGTACTAAATACAGTGGCATAAAAAGGGATTGGTTTTTCTCTCGCATAACAAAAGTGTGAGGGTAGGCAAGCCAGGTATGGTATACACAATGTCATCAGAGATCCAGGCTTCTCTTTCCCCTCAAATGTTTGTTGTCTTCCTCATGATTTCAGGATGGCTCTTTGCCCCATGGGTATGGAGACCAGACTCTAGCTAGCAAGAAGGGTGAAGGGCAAGGGGCAAAGAGCTCATGCCAGTGAAGTCAGCTCTTTATAAAAAAATTTTTGAAAACTCCTTTGGTGACTTGTATTTGCAATCTATTGGCAAGAATTGTATTTCTTGACCAGCCCTAGCTGCAAGGGAGTCTGACAAAATAGCTTATTATTTATTTATTTATTTTTTGCTGTACATATTGCCATCATAAATAAAAATCAGGGTTGTAAAGAAAACTGGAACATTGTTTTCTTTAACTTTTAATGTGCTACTTACAATTACTCTTGTCATATAAATTGCTCTCTAGTCTGGGACTTATACTTCTACCAATTTAACAGTTGATTTCAAGATTAATAGTCAATTTAGTAAGTATTTATATGTGTAAAGGCTAAACATACATGTGGAATAAAGTTAAGACTTCCCTGATGTTCCTTTCTTGGAAATTCCTGCGATAGTCACTTTCTTGGATTGTCATTGAAGAGGAAAGTTAAAATATCTGGGAGGCTGGCATAGCAAAGCTTAAAAATAATTGTATAGATTGAGAAGCCACAGTGTTACTGAGTCAAACTTAAATGTTACAAGTTGTATGATAGTTGTCATATTAAAGTCTTTGAGAAGAGAATCTGTCTACACAAGAGGGCCTGAGATAAGATTTCAGATATTAGGTCTGAAGCTATGGAAAGAAGGATCAGTGTCAGGTGGTAACACATACCTAGGAGGGGACTAGGCAGAATGCCATAGAACATTTATAGAATATGAGAACAAAGTGCTGAAAGAAACAAGAATAGATTCTTCATCCACTAGGGAGGGAAAAATAAAGGAAATTTTGAAAAGTAAAATCCTAAATATTTAGAAGTAGGCTATACATCTGGAAGGGAGAGTGAGTGATCTAAAGAATATTTTCAGGTTGGAGTTTAGGAAACTCAAGAAATATCATTTTCCTGAAGCCAAGGAGGGGTCTGATTTGTAGACAGAAAAGACCTTGGTATGCTAGGTACCTGGTATTCTGAATGAGATAAACCAGGTTGTGTCCAAGGAATAAAAGTAAAAGCTTAAAAAGAATAGACTAGCTGTAAAGGCAAGGACCTAAGGAGAAACTACATTGCTTTAAAATAAATTAAGCAAACTGGGTCAAATGGGCTGTGGAAATCACAAATGCTGTCTTCTTTTCCTTTTGGTAGGAGTGTGCTCTACTAGCATCCTTTCAAATAGCACTCATTTTAGTTTTTCGTTTTACTGCTCAGAAAAATCTAAACATAGAAATAATCGCTAAGAAGTCATTACAGAATTCCTTATTTTGTGGCATATAGTTATGATGCAACTAGAGAAACAATGCCAGATTTTGTTTGTTTGAAAAATGAGGATATTTGAAGTTTATTGAATATGAAAATGTGATTCTTTAAGCTGTAAATAATACAGTAATATCCCTTCTAATTTCCATATAAGCAATTTATATTCTTTTCTCCTTAGGCTCATTTTTTCGTTTGGTAAGTGTATCTGTGCTGCCTTGAAAAATGATTAGAATTGACTTAATGTTAATCTATTCCTGTAATAGTCTTTACATCCAGTTTTTTTTTTTTTTTGAGCATGTACAAATCTTTTTTCCATATTTGTGAAGTTTTCTCTTTATATTAGAACTTTGCAATGGTTGTGTACAATTCTGTTATACTCTAATAGAATTGTGCTTAATATTTGCTGTAATCTTAGTCTGCAATAGTCAGTAAAAATACCATAATAAAATTAATAATCATAATAAACCTGAATGAGTTATGCAAACTAGAAAGCTTGTTTCTACTGTAATTGAGAAGTGCACTTGGAATATTTTTGACTTTTTAGAGGGTTGATAAATTGGTTTCAGACTCACAGCTTTCTGGGAAAAGCCAAGATCACCCAAAGGAGTTCAAATAGTACAAGGATTATGTAATGCATGGCAGCTGGTGGGTTAAAGACAGTCTTCCACCCTAATTCTTACAGAGAAACCTATTTCATTTGGGTAATAAAGAATAATTCTAAGTATTATTTTAATGAGATGAAGTGACAGTTACTCTAATATGAACCCATGCCACACAATGCACAAATGCAGTGATCAAACATCATAGTGTAATTAAAAATAGAAGACTGGCACATGAACTTAAGACACCAAACTCTGCTTCTTGAGGCATGCACTGAAAATCATCTTAATTTGATAAAAATCTATTCTGCAGGAAAGTCCTCCAGGGAATGTGATTATACCACCTCCCTCTTCACCCAATACCAATGTTTACAAATCTTCTTGTAAGGAAATACTTTTCTTATATTTAACCTAAATCCCTATGTGGAAGCTTAAGCCCACTACTTCCTCTCCTAGCCTTAGTGAAGATGCAATACAGCTGCCACTTCCAGATGGCACTTAAAAAAAAGACCTAAGGCTTATTTACATATAATCAACTCATAAGTCTCCTTTCTCTATCCTCATCAACAAGAGAAAAATATTGCAATGCTTCTTCTTACATTACTTATTACCTCTAAGATCGCACATTACCATTTTATTATAGTTTGTAGTTAAATCTTTCCACCTGTTCCTAATTATTTCCTTATGACCAATTTTCAGAAGTGAAATTCCTGGGTCAAAAGGTAAGCATATTTTAAATATTTTTACTCATATTGCCAACTTACTCTTGACCAAGATTGTACTTATTTATGAATCTAGTGACTGTGTGGGGAAAAAGAAAGAAGTCTCTCTCTTCTCACTCATGCCAGTGTTGTATATTACCATTCTTTTGTGTTTGCTAGTTTGGTGGCTCATTACTTTATTTTCACTTCTTTTGTTTTAATTGAAGTTGAATATTTTTCATGCATGTTGGAGATCTGTCTTTATGTATGTGTAAGCATTTTCTTTGCCATTCCTTTACCCATTGTTACATTGTTATTTCTCTTACATGTCATAGTTTTTCATAGGAAATAAATCATACCTTGGCACATGTTGCCAATATATTTCTTCCACTTCATCAATTTTTTAAATTCCATTTGTCATATTTGGATGTTTTTAATTTTTATGTGGTAAAATTTATTAATCAGTGATTTGTGAGTCTTGATTAAGGAGCCTGTTTATACCCCAAGATTACAGACTCAGCTGTATTTTCTTTCTTAGTATTTCCATACTTTTAGTGAAGCAAGGCACTGAGAAGGTGACATTTGAGCAAAGATCTGAAGGAGATACGGAGAGAGCCATGTGCAGATTTTGGGGGAAATTGTTCAAAGCAAAGCTAACCACAAATATGAAAGCCTTGTAATTTGAACTTTTGTGTGTTGTTTGCAGACCAGTAAGGAGGCCAGTGTGTGTGAGGTGGAGTGATTGGTGGGGCAGAGCAGTACAAAATGAAGTCAGGGAGGAAATATGTGTCACGTTATTTAGGCTTTTCAACGTCACCATGAATTCTTTACTCTGAGAGATATGGGGAACCATTGAGGGGTTTTAAGCAAAGAAGTCATGTGACCTGACTTTTAACAGAATAATTCTATATTCTGTTATAGTCTAACTAGTTGCTTTCAAATTACATGTTGAATAATCGAATTTTTCCTAGAGATAGAAGCTTGCTTTTAAAAATGCAACTTGCATAAATTATTAAATTCTTATGTAGAGTTAATATATGTGTTGAATTTTCACTTTGCTTGCTTTAGTCTCCAGAATTTGTCTTGCATAAATACAGTACAGTTTAATTATTGTATCTTAAAGTATATTTAAAATGTAATTGGACAGATTCCTTGTGACTACTTCTTTATCAAGACTTTCCTGCCTCTTTTTGGGTATTTTTATTTGTATATAACCTTTTATTTTTTCTAGACACGGGGTCTCACTCTGTTGCCTGCGATCAGACTATAGGTGCACACCATTATGCCTGCCTCTCTCTCTCTCCCTTCCTTCCTTCCTTCCTTCCTTCCTTCCTTC
>NW_016809457.1:2485312-2548588 GCF_001698545.2 Rhinopithecus bieti
CTTCCTTCCTTCCTTCCTTCTTTCTTTCTTTCTTTCTTTCTTTCTTTCTTTCTTTCTTTCTTTCTTTCTTTCTTTCATTTGCTCTATTACTTTTATTTATTTCTTATTTTTACTTTAAGTTCTGGGATATTATATGTACAGAACATGCAGGTTTGTTACATAGATAGACATGTGCCATGGTGGTTTGCTGTACCCATCAACCTGTCATCTAGGTTTTAAGCCCTGCATGGATTAAGTATTTGTCCTAATGCTCTCCCTCCCCTTGCCCCCTACTCCCCAACAGGCCCCAGTGTGTGATGTTCCCCTCCCTGTGTCCATGTGTTCTCATTGTTCAACTCCCACTTACGAGTGAGAATATGTGGTGCTTGGTTTTTTGTTCCTGTGTTAGTTTGCTGAGAATGATATACCTGGCTAATTTCTATTTTTTTTTTTTTGTAGAGATGGGTTCTCACTATGTTGTACAAGCTGATCTTCAACTCCTGGCTTCAAGCAATCCTTCTACCTTGGCCTCCCAAAGTCATATAAATTGTAATATGATCAAATTTTAAAAAATTCCATTCACTTCGGGGGCTTGGATAAATTATGCACATTATTTTGAACAGGAATTGAAATATGTACCATACCATCTTCCAGTAATGAAGCCTTATTTATTTAGTAAAGTTTTATAATTTACCACATCTAAATTTTGCACATTTCTTATTTTGTAAGTTTATTCTGTGGTTTGAAGATACCTCAATATTTACCTTAACCCGATTTCAGCTTATAAAAAGTAAGTTGTCTTCCTAATAAGCCTTCCTACAAATGACTTGTGTTTTTCTATACAGGATACAGGACAGGCAAATCTTCATCTTATTTAACCCAGTTAGTTTGACTCAGCCAAACCCATCTATCAGGCTATTCCATTTTAATTCTCTTCCAGTTCTCTTCATACTTGAACCTAGTCTTTTGTTCTCCTGGTTTTACCTTTAACTCCTGCTTTCAGAGTTAGCTGATTATCTTTTGCTTGCAAAAGATGATTGGAGAAGCAAAGTTCTTTCATGTCTGGAAAATAAAGTGACTCTATAAGCTTCAGGTACCCACTGCTGTCCGCTGATTTGGCAGGATCCTCTGGAAGATGTCCATGGCGGTGCCGTTGATGGGCCTCCGGTATGTTTCTCGGTCTACTCTTCTTGAATCAGGTTCATCTGTTTCTGTCTTGGGATCTGCCAATAGCCTGATGGCCGTGGCCTTTCAAATCTCATTCAATCTCATTCTGGTTCTCCTCTTGCTCTCTATTCTCTTTCACTATCAAATGATTATATTATACATTTCTTCACATTGCCATCCACACTGTAGTTATTGCTTTCATTTTGGGAGGCTACTGGATCACCTCACCTCTGCACTTTCTCTTCTGCCATTACGTTTTTCTTGAGTTTATTGGTCTAAATAGGTACCTGGTGGAATGCACATGGTCCATATCACGTTTGACCACGTTTGTGAAGTCTTCTTGACCTGCCCAACGGGATGTGGCTCCCCACTCATTCAGAGTCTTGTAAATCTCTTTTTGTTTTCCCTGGTAGTCATGATATTCCCTTCTGTATTATTCAGTAAGTGTTTAATGTCATGTGCCAGTTACTAGACTAGATACTGAGAATACAAAAATGAATAAGAGAGAGTAGCTGCCATCAGGGATACCAGAGTGGGCAGAGAGGCATGTGAAAATAACTTAGTATTATATGGAAATAAACATGTCTCAGGGGCAGTAATCATAAAGCAATTATAGATTATTTCCCAGAGCCCCTTACAATGAACTCTATAGGGCTATCCCTTCCCCTTTCCCTGCATGAAAACTTAGGCAGGAACTGCGACTTTTAAAATTTGTTCTTAGGGCACAAAACTCTCTCTCTCAATTTAGTAATTAGAATGTCTCGTCTCATGGGATGTCACAAGGTCAGTCTTGCTGTCCGGTTGAGGCATCTCCCATAGGTGCTCAGACATATTTCAGGTTGGAAGCCTGAGCCCAAAAGATGGAGAGTAGATGGCTTTTTCCTCTCTGCCAAGCACATCTACCCTTCCACATGCTCCTATTAGTGAAATTTTCTTTTCCCTTCGTGGTCAGAGCTGATGGGGAGAAGGATAGTGTGAGAGATAGGTTGGGGCAATCTACACCTTACATGCCTGGAACTAGTGTGGGTTGGGTGGTGCTGTTCTCTGGTCCTGATGTGTGTTTAATCTGGATGTGTTCTCTTACAGGTGCTCTCACAAGTACTTTGAGACCTCCACCCACCTCTGGCTTCCCAACTTTCCCAGCATCCCCTCCCTTGCCCCAACCAATTTCTGATGATTTCTATTTCTTTTTTTTTTTTTTTTTGAGACGGAGTCTCGCTCTGTCTCCCGGGCTGGAGTGCAGTGGCCGGATCTCAGCTCACTGCAAGCTCCGTCTCCAGGGCTTACACCATTCTCCTGCCTCAGCCTCCGGAGTAGCTGGGACTACAGGCGCTCGCCACCTCGCCCGGCTACTCGCCACCTCGCCCGGCTAGTTTTTTGTATTTTTTTAGTAGAGACGGGGTTTCACTGTATTAGCCAGGATGGTCTCGATCTCCTGACCTCGTGATCCGCCCGTCTCGGCCTCCCAAAGTGCTGGGATTATAGGCTTGAGCCACCGCGCCCGGCCGATGATTTCTATTTCTATTTGGGCTGATTATTTCCTGCTCCCTCAGCCCTAGGAGTCTAGTGACAGCTGCCAGTTTATCTCTGGTGAGGTCTATTCCTACTTCAGGTAGCTTTCTGGATCAGGATCTAAGATGACCAGAAACAACAGTGTTTTCACTTATTAGGCCATATCTGGCCCAGTGGAAACTTCCATGCATTCATCCCCAACATGCCCCTCTCCTTATCTACATTTAAATTATTGGTCTACATACTGATCCCAATTCAGCAACAACTCTCTTTCCTTCTTCCACAAGGGAACCTGTCAACCCAGGTTTTACATTTTAGGTTTTCCAAGCAAGAATCAAGGCACCAGTCCACAGTGCCCTCCAAACAGGCAAGGACACATATTAAATCCTTGTGGTTGTTCCTTAAAAACACTCTCTTTTAACTTGAGACAGAGGGTGAGGACCACAATAGCTGTCTCCAAAAATCCTCCTCAATCTCTACCCACCCTTTTCTCACCTCTTCCTAACTTTTTAAAGGAGGGCTATTATCTCAGAAGCTGCAAAATTAATTTTCTGCCATGGGATATTTTTCAAATCTCACTTTGAAATGTAGCATCTATTATTTTCAGGCCTCAGCCAAAACAGAGAGAGGATCTCATTTCAATATACAGTTACATAATTAGTGTCACTGTTAAGAACACTAATTAAGGAACTGTTGAGGAATGTTGATTCTCTGGCTCCTCTTATTCAGTAAGAAGGTACCCCACCTCTTTCCATGGTGGGGAGATGACTTTGGCTACTTTTGCCAGGAAGAGGTAATACATCTTTTCCTATAGTTACCCAAGAAGCTCTGGCAGTATCAACTCTAGTGAAACTGGAGACAGCCCATATCCTTTGGCTACATCCATGTACTAGTGGGTCATATTACTCTGCCCAAGCTGGTTCTAGACTCATTCTTTTCCTCTTGGACATATCTGTCCTTAAAATCCCATGGGGCAGAGTCTCTTCCATCACAGCATTGGGATATTAAACCATAATGGGAGGTTGGAAACCCCACTGTGCACTTTAATTTAGTTGATGCTAGACAGCTCTGCCTAAAGGTAATGCATTTGGCTCTGATCCTTGTGCTTAGACGCTTTGCCTTCTATCCTGAATGTCAAGTATTTTACATTCTGACTTCTATGACTTCCACCCTAAATGGAAGAAATGTTACATAACCCCCAAAACTAACCATGCACATTGGTAAAGTGTGGTTTAACTTTTGGTGGGTAAGAATTTTTTTTTTTTTTTTTTCTGCACAACAGTTTAGTATCTCTCACAATGGTTTGAAATAAACAGAAATTTTGTTGGCTTTTTTTTTTAGTCATAAGTGCTCTTTGAGGAATATATTAAGGGCTAAACTTAATCCAGCACAGTAAAGTGTTGAACTTAATCAGCACGTTAAGCACAGTGATGGGAACATCAGTTCTGTAACCAATGAACAAAATAGTAAAAGACACGTCAGTTTGGGAGTTTAGCCTGAACAAAAAACATGTGGTACAGGAAAACACATCAGGAGGTTGTCCCATAGTGGACTCAATAGAGAAAGAGCATGGAGTACATAATGGACATTGTCAAGTGTTGCTAATCTGGTTTGATTTGAGATTTTAAGGACCCTCAAGCTCCACGTTAAAAAGCTTTGACTTATTCTCACAGGCACAAAGGATTTAAGTCTTGGGCAGATATATGAGAGAAGGTGAAGTCTCTAAGAGTGGAGGAATGCACAAGAATGTTGTCTTAAGCACAGAGGACCAGAAATGTTGAATACCTTTGGTCTGGACAATGGGGCAAGGAATAGATTTTAGTAATGTTTCTTGTTAGCAGCCTCTGTAGGATATCCTTAGGGTTGCAAATGGGCTTACAAACCTTCCTTTTAAAGTTTATCCTGAGTGGTTGGTGAGCATATTAATAATTGCTATCATCTATTAAATTCTATTGTCATATAAATAATTACCAATCCTCACAACAATGCTGCAAGCCAGTCTTGTGTCTCCATTACAGATAAGGACACAGTTGCTCAGAGAACTTAAGAAACATGTCCAAGTTTCCAAAAGCATGACTGCAACCTGATATAGTCTAATGTTCTTTTGACCAGTTTTGTCCCTGCTACGCCGAATACAGAAGTCCCTGAAACCACTGGAAACAGGCTAAACTTAAATCTGTTCCTTAGACATCTGATTAAAGGTGTGGTCAGGGAAGTCACCTTACCTGATTTACCCTTAAACAATATAAAAATATACACTGAAAATGTACACATCTATACACAGATTGTTTCTCATGGTGGTGAAAACTGTTCAACTTTGGGGGTAGTCAGGGAGGCTAATGAAAGAGACGCAATGGGGAAACACATCTTGGGATCAAAACATGATCTCTGGTCACATTCCCTAGTTTTCTGCAGGTCAGTGGTAGAAAGTACCCTCGTGGATGGAGTCAAACCTAATAGTGAAAGAACCTTTGGTTTTCAGCCCCCCTGTGAAAATCATAGCAAAGACTGTTTTGTGAACTCTCCTATCCACCCTTTTCCCTAACAGATGAAGTGTATGTAGAAACCACACCACACTCACCCATTTTTTTTTTTTTTTTTTTTTTTTTTTGCCCAAGGCCTGTGCCATAAAAAATCTGAGAAAAAGGAGAAAACCAAAAGAACATATTAACCTTATCTGGAGCCACAATCAGCCACTACTTTTGATATGTCTGATACTCTCTCCCACAACTACTTTACAGTGGGGTGAAAAGTATTTGTAATCCATTACTAATGGGTTCTTACGCTTCTCCTAGACTTCTATCTCTCATGGTCTTGTATATAATATCTATACTTTGTTGTATTTTATTTTCTGCACATTTTCTTTTCATCTTCCCCCCTTTAGATCTCATTTTAAAAGAATAATTTTAAAACTCTTCTCTATTTTTTTAAAAAAATATTATCGTACGACACCCACACACTATTTCTTACCGCACTTCATGAGTTGTTCTGGTAGAAATTACACTTGCAGGGAATGTACTGGCCCTCCCTGCTGGGATGATGAAGTAGTTTTGCACTGACTGTCATCAGAGGCAAAGGTGAAAGGTTATTCCTGTCCCTCTTTCCCGCAAAACCTTGAGGTGATAAGAATTAAGACTTGAAGAATGTTAAAGTATTTTGGTGTGATAAGTGTGGATGCAAGGTATTTAAAAAATTAGATATGGCATAGTTATTAATCAAAGAAAACTAGTTCTTAGAGAAATAGGAATAAAGTAAGTACTAGGGTATATATTTTATTGTAAGGTACATTAATTGCTTTTAACTATATCAAAACTATAAATACATTTTAAAATCAGTTAGTATCTAAGTTTAGAAACAGATAAATATTTTCTTCTGTCAAGGTAATGGAATAAGGCTATGAATAGCATCAAAATATGTACAAATTCAGTGGCTCACATAAATCATATTTTGATGTATGTGCTTGGTTACAAGGCATTCTCCAGTTTGGAAGATTGTTGCAATCTTCTCTGTGGGTGTGGGGTGGGCATTTTTCTTGCACAGTAATTCAATATCTCTCACAATAGTTTGAAATAAATGGAAACTTTGTTGACATTTTCTTCAGGTAGATGTAAAATTGTTTCTACTAACCATTGCTAGCTTCTGTAAGGGAGCTTGGAAATTCTTATCGGAGAGGGCTCCCTTCCGCATTCACAAATAATATCCTTTTCCTCAGGAGCACCTTCAGAAGCACAGCTCAGCCCCCAAACACCAGGGATCATCTGAAAGTTCAGCTCAGTCAACCTTAGTAAGGTCAGTCAATTACTGGAGGAGGTTAGCAGATGGTGGGAGTGGGACTTGCAATTTGACCATAGCTCTAGCAAGTATGACTCAGTTTCTAGTGGCAACGAGCTCCAGGCTCCTCTGTGGGGCAGCTTCATAATTAAATGTTAAAATAAAAGTGCTTTTCTATGAAGGAAAGCATGTTTTCCTTCCCAAATTCTAATTTAATATTCATCTTCAGAGCTCACAGCTTAGTAGAAAATTCAGTCTTAAGATTCTGCACGCTTAAGCAGGTAGTATGTGATTAAGATGATGACTTGGTTCCAAGACTTTTAAATCCAGTCCTCCTCCTTGCCACATACATGGTTTATGAATCTTAGTGATTGGCTCTATATATTTCCTCCATGTTAATACCACACACTATTTTCAGTGTTTTCTGTGGATTCACCCTGCAGGGGTGGGAACTGAGAGGATGAAGCCTGTTAATGGTCTGAAGTTCCCTAGGGCTACAGGGTGATGATGTTAAGATCTTTTCACACCAGCATGGTCTCAGTGTGATGGGGACGCCCCTCCTGAGAGGCTGTGTGATGGAAATTCAGATATATGGGTGAGTGCACAACAGCATGTGCAGAAAAGGAAATATGGAAATAATAACTTCAGGGAAGAAGAAAGAGCAAACCAGGGAATAGAAATGAACCAAAGAATCAAAACTGAATAGAAAGGGTAATGAAATAGGGATGGGTATCAGAGGTTGGGGTCCTCCATTATGGTTTCAGTTCTATTAATGAATGCTGTGTGACTTAGGGCAAGACACTTAACTTCTCTGAGTCTCAGTTGCCCCCCTGGTTATATACTGGCTATACGATTCATGAAGTATTTGGTGATTCTAACCTCCTAGTATTCTATTTTCTCTGTGCTCATATTTTGATTTTCAATATGTTGATAGATTTTATTGTAGCAAAACACAAATGTGTCTCAATTCTTTATGACATATTGTAATGATTGAGCAAGAATGTTAGTTAAAAAGTGTCCAAAAAATACATAAAATTCACAATATTTCTCTACCTTAAAAACGAACAATATGCACATTAGTTTCCAACCTACCAAATTGGAGAAACCAGAGGAAATGTAGACTGCAAACTGCACTGAAGAATCTTTTCTGAGCAAATCATCTAAGCCAGTTTGAAAATGTCTTCCAAAAATTCAGACTACATTGTTTTAATACTTGCTATATATTTTCAACAGTTACTTCATGAATATTCTGATGCAAATAAGATGCTTTCCTTTGATTATTAAAACTACTAGGAAGACATTATTAGCATAATCCAAAATTCTGCAAAATCCCATTTCTATACATGCTGAGCCATAATTTGGAAAATAGTAAAACACATAAAAATGTGAATAAGTCCAATGGAATAACCCAAGAGTTTCATGTTAATAAAATAGAAAAATCAATTCATCTAGATAGGGTATAAACTAAAGATACATACTACGTTCCATGCAGATACTCCTTTACAGGTATTTTGAGCTTTTCCTAATTAACAAAAGAGTATGCACTAGTTGGCAGACCAAGCATTATATTGGAAGTCAGGGGAATCGGGGCTGTATTTAGAATTTTGCATTCCTTACTCCATAACTTTCAGTACTCTCAGCCCTTGTGTCTCAGCTTTTCTTCTGTTAAAATGAGGATAATGATACTCACCTGACCAATGTGAGATTAAATTGTGAACTCTTAAAGAACTAAACCCTATGCATTTCTAGAAAAAAGACATTATTTTTACTACTTCACTGAGACTGAAGCTTTTGGCAAAAGTATCATCCATAAGTGTGTATAAATCTTGTAAGTTCCTTGGTGCCCTTGAAAATTTCCAGGTATATCTATGATTTTTAGTGAGTGGACCCACCCTTAATGCCCTTAGTTCATTCAGCTGACCCAGACCTTTTAATCTTAGAGCAAGGCTGAATGCCAGGTGAAAAATCAGGGGTTCTCAATTCCTTAAAACAGACTCAGAAACAGAAAGTCTCAAAGGGGGATGTGAGAGTGTTATTCAGAATGCAATCCTCAGCTACTGTGGAATAAGCCCCCTTCTCAAAGAACAAATGGAAAACAGTGTGATGATTTTTGTGCAACACAGGACTCCTCAAGATGGTGAGTCTATTGGCCCACTCTGCTAAGGTGATCCCTCTGTTACAGTGCAGCACCGCATCCTCACCTTGAAGGCAGTGGGACCCCAGTCCAGTCTTCCCTTATGGAGTAGTAGAGTCAGAAGCCAAGGCCCAGTTCCGTCTGGCTGTGCCCAACTTGCTTCTAATTCATGGTTCCCTGACAAAGTGACAGAAGGCTCCAATGGCTCTAAGCCTGATGGGCAATGGTGGCTTTGGAAGTGAGAGGAGAGCCTTTCAATGGGAATGTCAATCAAGGGAGGACATGCGAGAGGGGTTTCTGTGCATGTTCTAAGCTTTCATATATACTATGAAGTCCATGAGAATTATGCACATTGTAGTATATTTACACTATGGTATAGAATTACAACAATATTCTCACTTATGCAACATCCCATATCCTATTTGAAAGTGTAAATGTGTTTTTTCTTCACCCATTATAAGTAGGGCCTTTTGGATAAGCATGAGCTCCCTGAACCGTGAGCTAATAATTTCCACTGTCATGGCCTTGAGATTGGAGGTTTGTGAAAGTTTCTTTTAACTCATCAAATTTCTCTTGTATGGAGGAGGACAAGTAACTGCATACATTGATCTTCATACGGCACATGGTTTTTCTTTGGGCACGTGAAATTCACTTACAACCCCTTAGAACACTTAAGTAAGATCAAATGCATATAGCCAGCCCTACCTGATATATATATATTTTTTTTACATCATGGAGAATTTGGCTTCTTGTTAATTGCATCGGCAGTCTCAAAGCTATTTATAGAATCTTTCATAAGTGATATTAATAGTAATGGTGGTCTTTTATTAATAATGCATAATAACAATAGGTGGCGTGAAAACAATATTAGTTAAGCGATTAGAGAAATGGCTAGAGTTGCGGTTAGAAAATGGGCCTGTAGACATCAATGCTACTAAAGTCATTTATTCTTTCTCTCACAAAACAGAAAGAAATATAATGGCCGATTAAGCTCTTAAGAAAATTCTGCCACAATGCATAATTGCAGGCTGACGTTTTCATTTGTGGGAGCATCCTCGTTGGTATTGCGTGATGGGGTGTCCCCAGGAGAAAGAATAGAAAACAGAGGATTATTGGCATAATTTCCCTATACTCCCTGTGATTTTCTTTCATTCTTCCCCATCTGTAGTTACCATCTTTAGCAGAAATGCAAGCAGAGGCCTGGTTTCTAGTCCTGGTTCTGTCACACAATGGCGGGCGATTACATGACAACGTCCCTGAGGCTGAGTTTCTTTCATCTGTGAAATGGGAAGGATTATATCTATTTGACAAACATTTTATTGAGATTGCAAGGTAGAAGGGCACCTAATCATGCTTTGTAACATGCTCTAAAAGAACTATAAGCATTTTCCTAATAATTCTCAGCCAAGCCCTGAAGCCAATGCACTTGTTTCCCAGGCTCATACCTCTGTTCCCAGCTTCTACTCTTCTACCTCTTCCTATAGTATTTCACAGGCCCAGAGTGCTTATGTTGTCTTCTTAGGCACAAGAAATCCTCCCATGCACACACAAAATTAGGACTACCCCTCTCCCCAACCACTACTCTTAGCTCACTCTTTCTATCTTCCAAAGGATAACTGAAGACAAACGTCATGAACAAATTCATCATAAAATGCTGAATGTTGATAACAGGGTCATTTTACCTCTTCCTTTTTTTTTTTTTTTTTTCTCTGTCTTTCTCTTCTCCCTCTCCTTTCTTCTCTTCTTTCTAAGAGGGTGTGCCACACTGAAATGGATGTGAGGTAATATATACAACGAAAAGTACAGATAAAAGTACAAATGTGTTAAAACTACAATATGATTAAAACAAGGTAGGATGTCACTATTCAAATAACATAGAATGGATAGAGAAAATCTAAGCTAGGGAAGCTACTGAAATTCATGACATTTCAAAATATTGAGCTTCCAGGAAGACAAGATGAAAAGGGAAACAGTAAAAAGCATATTCAGGAGAGACAAATTTTCTCTAACATAATTCTTAGGAAAAATTATCATATGCATATTCTTGGTGCATAAATTAGAAGGCAGGTAATACCATCCATGCAGTCTTTTTTAAGAAGTAGGGATAGCCTTCATATGGGTTTGTTAAAAAATTGTTATCACTGATAAAATACAAGCTGACATCACTTTTACAGGGACTCCTGGGGAATTTGCATTTTTAAAGTGAACTCTGATCTTAATCCTGAGATTACTTACAAAATCAGCATCTGTGGTGTTAGGACATAGAGGCTGATTTTGTAAGCAGAGATCTTCACCATAATAATAATTTTATGCACTTGCTTTGGTTTTGCACATGTATTTTTCCATTGTGGTTGGATTCAGTGTGCCTTCCATGAGTTTTATGTCTCTGTCTGGTTTTTGGAATGCGGACTCAGTAAATGGAGGTAGAGCCTTGGAGAAAATAGTCCAGAAATCATTTAAACCAAGCTGTAGCTATCATTTTAATGTCCCTTTGAAGGAGAAAGCCTCAGAATTATTTCACATATCGCTTCTCAAAAATATTTTAAAGTAAGCTTTATAAATCATTCCATGGCTTTTTCCTAGCCCTGGTCCCAAAGGTCTGGTAAGCTTTAAATCCCTAGTGACACCTGCTGGGCAGACCTCGGCTCACTGCTGCAGGCTTTCCATCAGCCTACCTCTTCTTTAGCATGCAAAGCTGCAGGCCACTAGGTGAGGGGCTGGCTGCCGCTTGCACAGCTTGCAGCCAGTCTGCTCATTGCTCATGCAGGTGACCTCTGTCGGCAGAATCGTGTGCCAGAGTCTCCCCAGTGCTATCTCGGGGAAATGATTTCCAACCTGTCCAGACCCCAAGAAACAAACAGGGATCTATCAAAGTTGAGAGAGAGAGAGAATCCACCACTATCCACCCCCAACCCCAGCCCCAAGTTACTAAGCTGCTTCTTTGTCTGAAAACTCGGAGGTGAAAGATGCTACTTGAGCCGTATGTTTTGTTCAAGCACAAACCAAATTATGCTATACTTGCTTATATCTGAACATATTGGTTTATCTTACATAGAGTTTAATTGATGCAAACTTGAACTTCAGTATGTTAGATTTTCAGGAAAACACCATCCCTGTGATTTAGATTGCTATGTTTTTCTTTGAACAAAGCAAAGAGGAGCAAGGCAATTACCCCCCTGCTTTGGTTTATTTCCTCCATATTCACCAACCATTACAAAAATAGTGTTTAACCTCTTGTAGTATGACCTCTTGTGTCCTCTACTGTCCAATTGCACTATGTCTTTCTGAGCCAACATCTGCATCCTTGGACAGAGCAACTTGTGTGCAAAGTCCATGTTAGCTGATCAAGCATGGCTTTGTTTGCACTTATTCACTGCTCATCCAGCACTGCATAAGTGGTTTTGCATATTAACTAAGTGCACAGTAACCTTCCTTTACCTCCTTAGCGCTCCACCCCCTCCCACCCGGCCCAGGGAAATCAACACTGTTACTCGCTGAGGAAGCTGCCAAGGGGTTGCCATGGCAACTGTTCTGCTTTCAGCAGCTACTTTTCTGGTTTGAAGGGGGGAAGAAAAAAAAACCTGGGGAGAACTAGGCGGCTTTCTGATCAGAGTTCAGATAAAGAGGGTCACAGTAATTTGTGGGCACTGACTAAAATAACCCAATGGATTTGGGAGTGACCGCAAAAGAAGCAAACAGACAAACTAAAGAGGTAAGTCTAGTGAAAGGCAAATAATTAAATTATTTGGTAGTGGTCTTAAGCTGAAGCATTTCAAGTTTATATCAGTCCAGCTCATCTAAGATGCTATTTTATGAGTCTTTTCATTTTTGTCCAGAGCCAAACACAGACGATGAGTTTTATGGGATTATAAATGGAATAGAAGCGAGGTAAAGGGGTAAAACAGCAGCAGAGTGGGACTTTGTAACATCTGAAAGTCATTTTCCAAAACTTCATTCAGCACAGGAACAATGCGGCATTCAGGTATAATGAGCTGAAAATGTGTGGTGCTCCAGGTCAAATCAGCAACCTCTGCACTCCTCTCAACAGAGTGGGGAGTGGTTTGCTAAGGTAGGGCAGGAAACAGTCTGATTTCAAAGGAAGGGCTAGGATTAGGCAGAGAACTGTGCAGAGTCAAGAAATGGAAGCCTGGGAAGCCTAGACTGGTGGGTTTCAGCAGCATACAGAGAACTGTGCTAAAAGCCGCTCTAGACACCTTGTTGGTGGGATTTGGGCAGCTATCCAGCAAAGAGCTGAACAGCTCACAGTGATCCTTGGCTGAAAACTGGCAGGGTGGCAGCAGGGCCGGTCATGCAGCACTAGGGGAGTAGAGCCTCACCCTTCCTGCCTCTGTTCTGCCAGTCTCCCAAGTCAACACCTGCTCCCCACTGGTCAACAAGCTTCCTGGCGCTCCTCTGCATTCCAACTTCTCTTGCATTATTTATTCACTTTAAGGAATAGTAGTGATGAAAACGTAGTACATGAACCATCCTCATCTAAGCTACTATATTCCGAATATTTATAGCTTTATAGCTTTATTTAGAACCTAACAACAGCTGCAATATCCAGATAAACTTAAAGGAATTTTTATATATTTTTTCTAATTTTTTTTTTTAAGACTAGTCAAGTGCAGTAGTGAGGAAGGGGGAAAGGGTAGAACAAAGAGTTCGATCTGTAACTGACTGCAAAGAATCAATTGAGACAACTCACTATCTCGGGTCCAGCCAGTTAAAAGGAATTTTAAGTTAAAGAAGCCATACAAGTACAGAGAGATGGAACGGGATGGTAACTAAATGAGAATGTCATGTCGTTCTGGTGACACTGTCATTAATGTGTGGTGACATGGTTATTAATACTCTCAGTGGAGTAGTAAGGGAAGCTCTAAGCTCTCAGAGGTTAACACCTCTTTAAGGATATGCAAGAGTGGAACAAGGAATGTTGAGTTTGGAGCAGAGAGAGCTTAGCTACATGCAGGCAGTAACTTATTTCTGACCTGAAATACAGCCATTTTGGCCCAACTCCATATTATGGCAGAGTGGACAGGTATATAGTCAACATTCTGTATTCTTTTGTCATTTCCATTATTTTGTCTTTGACAAGTAGAGGAATTTTGAGGTAGAAAGTAATAGGTAATAAGGGAAGGGAAAAAATGTAAATAAATTCCCCAAACAGGAAATGACCAAGGCAAATATATGCTACAGCAGGATTCAAAATTTTACATGGCTTCTGTGTAGAGTGATTTTCGTAGATGACAACAGACAGTGAAACAGAAGCTTAAAGAGAGAAAATAAAATAAGGCCAAAGACCTAAAGCATTTTATTTAGGCAAAGTTGTGTGAAGTCCCAGAAACTAAACTGGGAAAGGAAGAGATAGATCATTAAAGGACAGCCACCTTACATTGGAGCCCTCATAAGTTAAAACAAAATACTAAGAGTTAAAAACTTGAGTGGGCTCTCTCGTGTGTCATTGATGTAGCTGGAGGCCCTATATTATATAACAGTAACAGGATACAAGATGACAGTTCCTCGCAGACTACAGTAAATGTGATTAAATTATCTCTTCAGCTTCATACTCCTGAGTATTTCTACAATGCCAGAAAACCATCCATTAATCTGACCTGTCTGCTAGACCCCCAGACAGCACGGGCTAGAGGTATTAATATTCAAAGAAATTTCCCTTTCAAATGGCCGATTGGAGCGATACCAAGTTTAGTCTCTGCAGCCGTTGAGACCACGAATGAGACACAGAGAAATAATAAGGGGAAAGAATAAAAGCAAGAATAAAATTCAGAAATTTGTTTTAACTCAGCCATAGATTCTTTTCATTCCTTTCCACTGACCTGATCTAATTCCAGCAGCTACTATCCCTGTGAAACACTGCCACAGCTGAATTTATTTTTATTTTGTCTGCTCAAAGGCAATGTAAAGCGAATTTGAGAGCACATCACCTTCAGGGAAAAGACTGCAGCATATTACTCACTACCTCCCTCTGCCCCTCTGCGTGAAAAGGTTAATTTGAATAAGGCTGCTGCTTCCACAAATAGAGCAGTAACCAGCACACAGAGGAACCGCCAATGAGACTGTATTTCAATGATGTCATACTTATACCTGCGTCTTATTATTTGCTGAGTAGCGACAATGTGTTCCTTGAATCTCACGTATTATTGGTTAAGAGCCCTGTCATTCTGAGTACTTCTGGAGAGTTTTAGGCACTGCAGTTTCTTTACAAGCCCAGAATTTTTTCAGCTTCTGCACTTGAACAAACTGTTGGAGAAGGCAGAGTACGTTAAACATTGTTGTCCTGAAAACAAATATAAAAACCTTTATAATTTATACCTGATTTACATGCCATCTGATGCTAGGTCCGTTTGCACAGCAAACACAACATAGGAAAAGTCTGTTTTTCGTTAAAACAAACGAACAAACAAACACTTGGACAGAAGTTTCACTGAAGTGTTTCTAGAAAGAGTATGCTTAACTTAGTATTGTCCCACTGGCCTAACTGAAAACAAACTTATTCCACTTGTTCTACAACAATTTGTTGCCCCAGTGAGCAGAACTTTCTTAAAAAGAACTAGATATAAAATTTACCCGTTTGTAGGATAGAGGGCATTGGAGGAAGGAAAACCTACCTGGTTTATTTTGTCCTAAGTGGGTTTTATTTTAAATCAATTAGGTTTTGTGCCATTAAATGTGTGCTTCAGGTCACGCAGATTCCTGGACTTTTCTGAGGAAACTCCTATAAATAGGTTTGAAAACTACACTACCTTATAATGAAGCTGACAGATAAATCAGTTGCATATGAGTTAGGAATTATTCAACTAACTGAAACATTCAGATAAATATTCTGGTCAGCAAGAGATGCAAGGGTGATTGGGAGTCTAGGAAGAAATGTTGGCAGTGATCTTAAGCTGAAGCTCAAAAGTCTCATCATCTATGGTGCCAAGTGAGGCCCCAAGCGTGGCTCTCTGGGCAAAGTCACATCCTCAGAGATACAGAGGACAAGGTCAGGCTGTCCATTGTCAGTTGGCGAAGCAAAACATATATAGCGAAGGTTAATCCAGTCCACAGCCAGGGCTGTATATTATATGTTCCAGTGAGAAGGGCAGGCCATTAAAGGAGCAACTTGATTTTAACCGGCAGAGAAAGACTAGAAAGTATTCGTGTGTACGAGAATGAGATGAGAAAGGATGACCATGTATGGAATAGACCTCCCTGACTGGATATACATATATGTATATACATCTTAGTGAGAGAAATCTGGAAAAGCAGGCACACAAATCAGCAAAGATGATGTAAATTAGGAAGAGGTAGAAAGCACCAGATATTTTGGGCATCCATACCTCAAATTCAGTAGCTAATATCAATTATTTTTGAAATCAAAATGTCTTAGCTGTGTATCAGAACTTACTGTCTGCAGAGTCTGATCACAGGTTAGCTAGATGTTCTAAAATTTGATTATTTTATACTTTAAATAAATGCTTTACAATATTATTGTAGACACTGAACATTCAACAAGATACTCACTGTATTAAGAGCATGGGAAATGAGACCAAAGTTAAGTTTAATTGCAGTAAAAAGTGGAGAATAGACTACCATTCTACTAAAGTTAGAAGGACCTAGAGCCATATCCACTGTACTTGAACTTCCTGGTATTTCCACCAACAAAGTGCATGTGATTTTTTTTTTTTTTCCCTTGAGATGGAGTCTCGCTCTGTCACCCAGGCTGGAGTGCAGTGGTGCGATCTCGGCTCACTGTAAGCTCCTCCTCCCGGGTTCACGCCATTCTCCTGCCCCAACTTCCTGAGTAGCTGGGACGACAGGCGCAGGTGGCCATGCCCAGCTAATCTTTTATATTTTTAGTAGAGACGGGGTTTCACTGTGTTAGCCAGGATGGTCTTGATCTCCTGACCTCGTGATCTGCCTGCCTCGGCCTCCCAAAGTGCTAGGATTACAGGCATGAGCCACCGCGCCCGGCTGTAAATTTTGATTCAAGAGATCTCTCTGTAGTAACACCATGGTGTTGAGTAAAATGGCGTTTGGTGTCAGACACACCTGAGTTCAAATCCCAACTCCAACAATTAGTAGCTTTGCAACCTTGATCATTATGATTAACCTATCTAAGCTTCAGTTCTCTGGAAGGATAATGATGATACCCAGGTGTGGGATGGGAAGACTGTGAGAATTAGACTGAGTAAAGCATATATGTTTGATTAGCATAGTGCCTATCTCAGTAAATGAAAGGGTTTCTTTTTTTTCTTTTTTTCTTTTTGTATGTTTGTGGTTTTAACTTTGTTATATCCTTAAAGTCCTTCAAGAATCTACATGACCTGTCTCCTGACTGATCATTTCTTGTCACTCCTTTTCTCATACACTCTATCCCAGCCATAACGACCTTCTTGAGACTTCCCAAACACGCCTAGTGTGTTTTGGCTGGAGGACTTTACTTTGCATGTCCCCTTGCCTGGAATGCTTCCCCTCCCAAGTGTACCTTGGTCACTTTCTTCAGGTCTCAGTTCAAATATTAACAAGAGAAATCTGGCTTAACACCCTGCCTGAAATGGCTTCCCTGTGACTCTCTTTCCCATAACACCATGTTATGCTTTTTCATTGCCACTAGACATGATTTTGTTTATTCTTAATTTGTTTATTATCTGTTTTGTTCTCTTGGATGTCAGGTCCATGTGAGTAGCATCTTTGTTCGTTTCTGAGCCCCGAGCCTAGAAAAGTGCTTGGACATAGCAGATTCCTAAAAATCATTGTTAATGAGCATTGACGAAGACAGCAAGAAGAACTCTTAAGTTCTTCAGGACAGGGGTACAACAGGCACATAGGTGCAATGGCCAGAAAGGGGATCTGAACACTCCTGTCTCATACCAAAGTTGAGAATTTATGTGAGCTTTTCTTATTGAGCCAAGAAGAAATATTTCAATTTACCCATCACATTATAAGAATGAGATGTTAAGACAATGAGAATATACAGTTTTAGTATTCTTTACCCAAAGGGTTCCAGTGCTCATTAGGGTAGATGAGGTGTGGGAAGCTGGGCCAGAAGAGATTCCAGGGAAAATCCTAGGTGAAGATTTTTAGCTGGTGTACCCTTTCTGAGGTCTACTATATTTTCCCCCTTCAAACTCTCTCAAAACCTGTTCATGTTGACTGTGATTCTCATGAATTGTTGGGTACAATCGAGGGACTTTGAAACAATAAGAATTGGAGATCAGACTAGTAAATGCAGGAAATAATAGTAAATTCAAGAATTCCAGACATTCTTAACATTACACACACCTACACACATATTAATATGCATAGGTATGAAATGAACTGATAGAAGTGTCACAGAATATTTTAAGATCTTTCTGTTCTCTTTCTCAGTCCATCGTAATGATAAAATAGACTCTCCTCTGGATTTCTATTTTCCCAGTAACCGAAGGACAATATAAGACAGCATCCAGCTTATGTAAGCACTATCCCTGCTGACATTCCAAATGAGCAGTTCAAATGCCACCTAATCATCCAGTTATAGCTTGGATTTTGGCAGTCTTGTATAAAACACTGATTTGAAGGAGCATCCGCCTTTTATATATTGGCCATGTCAGCACCTGTGGCTGCTTCTTCTTCTAGAAACTTCTGAACATAGTACAAGTAATATGAAATAAAATTAGTGCTAACCAGAATGCTCTTAAAAGTGTATAGAGTCATGATTGAAATTCTGAATGTAGAGCCCATTTTTAAAGAAAATTGGCTGTCTTCTCTCACCTCTTTCTCCTCCACTACCCTCAATGTTAATTATCTTAGATTAGTGCTTCTTAAACTTTAAAGTATCTGAGATCGCTCAACCATCAAAGGGACCTTATTAAAATAATACATATTTTTCCAGAATGCCTGGACTAGAGCATGAGATTTGGCATTGCCAAAAACTTCTAGGTGAAGCCATGTGCTGGTCTGTGAACCACAATTTGAGTAGCGGGAGTTTATTTTTATTTTTATTTGTATGACTTTATTGGGTACAAGTGCAATTTTGTTACATGCATAGATTGTGTAGTGGGGAAGTCAGGGCTCTTAGGCGCCCATCACCCAAATCATGTACATCGGACCCGTTAAGTGAGGCACTGGTTTAGATGACATAATGCCACATGTTTGGTTTTCTAATCCCCCAAATTGATGAGAAAATTTTTCAAGAGGTCATTTACTATTCTGTTTTTTAGACAGAGTCTTGGTCTGTTGCCAGGCTGGAGTGCTCACTGCAATCTCTGCCCCCCCCGGGTTCAAGTGATTTTCCTGCCTCAGTCTCCAGAGTAGCTGGGATTACAGGCACGCACTACAATGCCTGGCTAATTTTTGCATTTTTAGTAGAGATGTGGTTTCACTATGTTGGCCAGGATGGTCTGCATCTCCTGACCTCATGATCCACCCACCTCGGCCTCCCAAAGTGGTGGGATTACAGGTGTGAACCACTGTGCCTGGTCTCTTCCACATACATTCTATTGTAACTGTGTTAAGAGATTTTATTCTGAGGTATATTCACATCCAATTGGTAACCAAGCCTTTTTGAGTCTAAGAAATGTTTCTCTCCTCTCTATTCCCACAGGCGCTGCCTCAGCTGAGGCCTTCCTCATTTTTCCCCTGCAAAGCAGTAATAATCTGCGATTTATCTCCCAAGCCCCAGCTGCACCTCCCTCCAATCCATCATCTTATATTTTATCTCCTTATTTTTCTTTCAAAAATTGTTTTGATGAGCTCCTTTCCTGATTAAAGGCCCCTGCTGGCTCCCCTTGCTTAAAATAGAGGTTGGCATAGGCTCTGTGCCCTGACAAAATTGGGCTGGAATCCAAACTCCTTCAATTTCCTTTTATGTAATGTTGGGCAAATTGCTTAACTTCAGAGAGGCATACTTTCCTCATCTGCAAAATGGAGATACTACTGCTTACCTGGTAGTGTCGTCATGATTTAGATGGAAGAGTGTAGGTAAAAGCATCTAGTGTATGATGGCCATAGTAGATGTTTAATAGCTTAATTACTCCTCCCTCCTCTTTTCCTTTCCAGCCTGACCAATTTTTGCTTTTCCAGCCTCTTTCTTTTGAATCTCTTTCTTCTTGTCCTGCCTCCACTCCCTGTAAACCACACATATGCATTCTCCAGCCCCAATGAACTTCTCATTTCCCAATATATCTGCTGAAAAACTCTTCCTTCTCTCCTCCAACCAAGAAAATCCCCTTGGATTTGCTCTCTTCCCTAAGGAGCCTGAGGCTTTGGACTTGGGCAGAATCTGCCATTCCTTTTTGTCCTCGCAAACCACTGTGATTATGCTTCTTTCAAAACATACTTGCTGTGATGTGCTGTTGTGGTGTGTTGTTATGATTTGTGCTCATGGCAGTTGCCCCAACGTGATTGTGACCTCTCAGTGGCATGAACTTTCCCTTATTTTTCGATCCTTAATGATTCAAGCATTTGTTTAATAAAGTAATAGAATCAATATATGTCGTTTAAAGAAATGGATGCTCAAATATTATATTCTAGAAATGATGTATAGGGAAAAATAATTCTGAAGGTTTTCCTAGACTAAAGATAGTGGTTTAGAGTACTTATCTCCATTTTCTTTTCTTTTTAAAATTTATTTATTTATTTATTTTGAGACAGGGTCTCACTCTGTCACCCAGGCTGGAGTACAGTGGCATGATCTCAGTTCACTGCAACCTCCACCTCCCAGGCTCAAACAATCCTCCCACCTCAGCCTCCTGAGTAGCTGGGACAATAGCCATGCACCTTCCTGACCAACCTAATTTTTTTTTATTTTTTAAAAATCTTTTAGCAGAGACGGGATTTCGCCATTTTGTCCAGTTCTGGAACTCCTGAGCTCAGGTGATCCACCCACCTGAGCCTCCCAAAGTGCTGGGATTACAGGCATAAACCACTGTGCCTGACCTAATCCCCATTTTTATAGCACACTTTTTTTTTTTTTTTAATTTTCAGGGCTGGTTTTAAATGCTTTGTGTCCACAATCTTTCCAGTTTCCTTGATTATTCTTTGTTGTAGGTGCTATAACATTTCACAGGTTGAGAAACTGACATTCAGAAAAGTTAAGTAGCCTTGCATAGTTACATAATTTTACCTGTTAGAGTGGGGATTTGAACCTATGTTTGCTGACTCCAAAGTTTATCTTCTGTACGGTACTATCTCATGCAATCTACTGGCATAGCCTGGTTTCATCTTAAACGTAGATGAAAGGTGTGGATTAGTATCTGTATTAGAGAAAAATTTGTGAAGCAGATAAGAGAACTGTCTGCAATAGTCATATCTTTGAGTGGTTGGAGATAGTTATTAGGTAGATAAAACATAACTAATGAACTGTAAACTTCTAAAATCTGGACACCTCATAAATCCTTTCATTTTCACTCATTATTTGTTTCGAAAAAGTCATGAAGCAATTTTGTTCCTGAAAGAAAACTATTGTAATGATGCCTTTTGACTTTCAAAGGTATTTTCATTTTCACCATACAATACTTCAAAAGGAGATCCTTACACAGATAATTTTCTTGACCAAATCACATAAAAGAGCTTATTCCTCTAGTCTCAAAAAAATCAAGCTAAACCCCAAGCAAATCATGTAAATTGCTGTGTGTTATCCTGTCCTGGGAACTGCTATTTGTAACAAACTGTCCAGATATTTTCAGTAGGGAACTCTTGTCTACAAGAGCCTACAGATCTGGAGAGTAATTGTATAGCTAATTGCATCTGCAATTAATGACAAATTTGTAGCTTGATAAGCAATTGTGATCCCAAATATGTTTGAAACCTCTTGGTAACATAGCAACTATAAACTGCCAGAAAAGTTCCCATGGGGGGACTCTTGGAATACACAGTGAAGGTCATTCATTCATTAATTCAGTCATTCATTCATTCATCTTCTCAACCTCTTGGAAACCTCTCAAACTTAGACATAGACAGTCAGTTGGGCCTATAGGATTTCTGTATTTATTGAACCTATTGAGATCTGGAATATGCCAGACTATTCAGAAACAGGAAATTGATCCCTGGAACAGCTTAATGCCTAGACAGGGTTTCTGAAAGTGTATTCCCTGGAGCACTAGTTGCAGGGCTTATTAAGAGATGTCAGGTGAGAAAATAGTGTTTTAAGGCCAAATATATAGAGAAACACTGGATTTTTAAAAATTCCAACAGATTTCTTTGCTAGTGGACTTCTCAGAACCTTTAATATGTCACTGTGTGTTCTGACTCTCCTGGAATAGTAGTTACTGTTTGTTCAGTTTGCTTTGTTCAGGAAGTATCTCAAAAACAGTAATCTGCAAAATAGGAAGCACAAGTCTGAAGTGTCTTTATAGGTACTGTGGAACTGTGGGCGGCTATATTTTGCGCCCCCCACCCCCCACCCCGCCGGCTTTTGATAGATTTTGTCTAGCTGGGAGCTGAAATCTTACTCACTGGTGTAGCACCATTGTAGCAACTTTGAGAAGATAAAATGTCAAGAGAGTAATAAACAAAGTCCTACCTAAAAATAACAGAGGCAAAGATCAATAAAACGTTGGTATGGCCCATGTTCTACAGAGATTTCTATAATTATAAAGAAAGAACAATTTAAAATCAAATACATTCTATATAGCATTTTAAACATATGTTGAGTGAATTCCTTTGGACGAACTTGAATTCTTATATTTTCTCCACAGTATTTCTAAGAATACTGTTAATTTTTATGTAATGTCAAATTATCACAGGTAATAACAATTCATTGAGGAAAATGGGAGAATTTACATTTTATGTAATCAAACATTTGTGATGTTTCAGAAATCAGGTTATGAATGTCTCTATGTCATTGTCTCTTTCTCTTCTGAATCTTGGTCTACAGTCGGCTGTACAGTGTGGTCAAGAGAAATGAAATGAAATATATTCTACTATTCTCATAGCAGAGTCAATGTAGGAGGTTCTAAACCCGAAGTTACTGTGAAGTCCTGGTTTTATTATATTGTTGATAAACATATATACTCTGTCACTACAGATGCCTGAGAGTTGGCTGTCAAAATAGTTTTATGGCATTTAAATATTTTTCAGAGAAATTTGCCTGAAAGACATTGGGTAAGTAATAAATTGTGTGTCAAGGAGAAGAAAGGAACATGGGGTTGCAGATGGATCTAGAAGTAGATTGTGAAATTGGGCAGGTGTCATCTGCTGTTCCCATGTTTAGTAGGTGAACTTTACCTTCATTAAAGATGCCCTTCTAGAAATTAAAAATGTGTTTCTCAGTTGTTCTAGCCGAGTTTCAAATGCTCCATAGCCACATGTGGCTAGTGGTTTCTGTATTGAACAGGGCAGATTCAGAATGCCTCCATCATTGCAGAAGGTTCTATTGAGCAGTACTGTTTATATTAACGTACAGGTTTCAGACCCGTATGGGAGTTAGGAGTAGGAAAAAAGAAGAGAGGCTAAAATGGCAGGGTTTTATCAACAAGTGGTAGATTTTGAAGTTATAGAGACTGGGGAAATATAATGTTCTAAATTCTTTAGAAATTTAGAGCACTATAAAAGAGTTTTATGCCTAAGAATAAAGAAGCATTAAAATATGGAAACATAGGAAAATAGATGAACATTTAGCTCTGTATTTAGCATATTCCTGCTTCTTAATGTATTACTCTTAAGGAAGGGAAGAAGTTGGCTTGTTTTGAAGCACATCTTTTACATGACTAATTGAAACCGGGGACTCCTGTGCTCAAACAGCATAGGAGTGAAAATTCAATTCCATGAGGGACCTCAGTCTACTATATTTGTTCAAAGATTACAGTTGGGGCAACCTCAAAGAGCACAATTCTCAGCATTTCAGGAAAGAAAAACCAATGCAATGGGTAAGTAGGACCATGGGAGAGAAAAATTCAAGATCTGAAGGAAATGTGGGTGCCCACACAGGCCCATCTGCAGGAACACTATTCCAGGCATGGGAATTGGTTTATGCAAAGGCCCTGAGGCTGACATGTGTTTTGGACTGTTCAATAAATAGCAGGATGTTTAGTGTGTCTGGAATTGAGTGAATGAGAAAGGTGGGGGAGAAGTGGAGGTCTGACAGGAAGGTGGAGTAGAGTACAGAAAAGAAAGCAGACCTTTGCAAGAGCACTGGACATTCTCTGAGAGATGGGAAGCCACTGGAAAATTCTGAGTGGAAGAGCAATGTGACCTGGCTCAGGCTGTGCTGGTGACTTTCTGTCCTTTCACCCTATATATGCTTTCACAATATCTTTTTATTTGCTCACTTCATAAATTAGAGTGGATATATACAATTTTGTCGGTATTGTGGCAGTATTTTCTATCAAATTTGGGGCAGATTTCATTAATCATAGATTTTCCACTGTTTTTCAAATAATATCAACCCGACTTAGGTTACACAGCAATGATCAACTGAGGCAAATGGAATTCAGGTTTCTTTACATCTCCTAATACTTTCCCCCCTTTTTATAACCTCTCCCAGTGTTAAGAGCTAGTAAGACATATTTTTTGAGGAACTGCCATAGAGAATTTTGATGAAAAAATTGCAGCATGGGCGTGCCAGGGAGTGAATTTAAAGCAGAGAAGGAGAATAAAAAAATTTTCAAGTGGTGTTCCTATTTTCTAATTCTTCTTCTCCTTTTTTAAGGCTCAAGTATTATTTGGGCCAATGGAGGACCCAGGCAGCAACTACAGCCCCAAGCCTCTAGCTCTGTTTCTTCAGTGCCAGCAGTTCAGGAAAGGCAAAAGAAGGACAAAATAAGAAAGAGGAAGAGGAGAGGCTGCTAGGAGTTCAGAAAGAAGTAGAGAAATAGTGAAAAGTTTTCGCTTCTCTTTTTCCCAGCCTAGGAAGTAGAAAGCAGACTCCCTGCATGTAAAAAGTATCCTTAATGGAAAAAAAATCACTGTAAAAGGGGAAATCACCTTTTGTCCCATGAGATCAGCTAATTGGGCATCTTTTAAAATTTCAGATAATTGAGTAGAGGAAGTTACGCAGAAAAAATATTTTAAAATTTTCTTTTAGAATGAGGAGAATTTCAAGAGGAGGGCAATAAAAAATGCTATCATCTTCGATAATAAAAAAAGTATTTATTTAATCAAATAGTCTATTGGCTTCCTGACTCATACATCTATCTCTATTTGTTTTACAGATTGTTCTTGATTGCTGGCATATTACTTTCTTTGGTTCTACACAGTAGCCATTGTTTAATTCATAATAACATGGACAAGAATGGGGTTGTTAAAGATGACCTCTAAGGTTTGAAGGTCAAAGGTATTATATAGAAGCAAGAATCAAGGACAAAGCTGTAAAATTCATGTTCAAGGAAGGTGTGGTAGGGATGGGTGGATGGATTTGTTTCTTCATTTCTCTTTAAGTCTTTCTCTGGGCTGGTTTCATTTCAATGAGAAAGACTACCATCACCTTGCCCTACTTCCTAACTAGATCACTGCAAGTTTGAGGAGTAAAAGATGTCATGCCCGTGGCTTAGTCTAGAAGTCATCGCATATAGCTTTTTATATAAAATTCATCCTTGCAGTTTGAGATTAATTTTCTGTTTGCCATCTGATAGTAATATTGAGGAAATTTGAATTGTAAAGATTTTAATAATCACTTGCAATAAAGATAAGTAGTTTTCAGAATTATCTCTGGAAGCTGATTTAAGGGAAGTCAACAGTTAGGCCTGGGTTCCTGGGATGGGATTGAGAAAACCAAGTAGGCTTTGAGTCTTGGAGGACTCTCACAGTACTTATTTAAGCAGTTGCTCTTGCAGACTGACACTGGTAAATAGAGAACTTCCTGGGACATCCTTTGGCTTAGGACAATGATTAAGCAAATATTATCTTCATGAGAAAATTTCCATCAGGTTTTGGTATGTTGAAGATTCATTATTATATTTCTAAGTGCCTTAGCTTCTTAAACCATGTTCTGAAAATCAGCTAACTCTGCTGTGTTTTAAAAAACTTTCTGACTCACCTACCTTTTATTTTATTTTATTTTATTTTTGTAGACATCTGCAATGAGGAACAGTACATCTAGAACAGTATTTCAATATGGCCCTTAGCTGACCATCTTAAATATACCAGATCCCTGATTACTTTTGCAGTTAACAATGTGAACCCAGAAAAATCCCTAAATGGAAATCCTAGTTCTCCTAATCACCAGCACTGAACACTGTACAATAAAGTCCACTCCAAATAGTTCAGGGCCATAATTTCCATGATGACAGTCCCCAATACAGCATCTTGTTATTTTTTCTTTCAAATCACTAGAATTCTTCCCATGTGCTGTCATATCTTCAGATAAGAGCCATATGGAGATTAAATGTGATTTTAAATGAACTTTTACAGCCCTCTATATTTTCTTCGTGGGTTTTATTATTTTTAGAGGCAAGTGATGAAAGGTTATTCCCTGCAAGATCTAGCCAGTTAAACGTGCAGCATAAAAACCTGAAGCCCTGCAGTCAGACACAGAAAAGCAAAGGGGAAAACGAAAAAATGTTCCACTGGGGCTGCAGCTTTTCGGAGTATGCAGGAATGATGTCATTTGTTTTCACAAAACCCAGTTTAAATTTGTTCCTGCCTTTCAAGAACTGCAGCAGGGAGCATCTGTGGAGACTCCTGCATCCCATATTTCAGGGCGTTAGAGTGTACGCTGCATCGGAATTCAACCAATCGCAATACTCTTGCCCGCCCCAATTTTCATTTGTTCCCCCTACCTGAGCTGCCCGTGTTAAATGACTGCCCAGCACCCTCTCCAGTGTTACAATTGCAGACGCATAGCTCAGTGCCTTGAAGGGTTTAAAGGAGAATAATACCACAATAAAAACTTACTTCTGATCACCCAGGGACATTCATTTCAATGACAAATAACCTCCAAGAAAAGATCTATCTGTGAAGGATGTTTTTGGTTTGGTTTGGTTTGGTTTAAATGAAATCTTAGCCTTTTGTTTTTGCAGCCCCTGGGTAGCACTGGGACCATCGTAAGAAGCAAGAAAACAGAAATCCTAGGCTATTGAACTTTCAGGGGCAGAAGCAGGACCTCCAAGTTCTATACCAACAATTATCTTTTCACAAAGCAAACCCCATTTCTATGTATGTAGTCATACATGATGATTGGAAAATAAGTAATGCGGCAGAAGCAGCATTTTAAAAACTATATTAAAATGATAGAGGGAGATTATGGTGTGAACTTCACTTACAAGAATAATGGATAAGATACAGAGTGAAAAGGACATTGTTGGGTAGCATGTCACCTCACTTGTTCTTAGTTTGTCTCCTCCATATATAAATACAGCATATTGACAATTACAGTTATCAGTGTAGGTTCTCTGGTTGTGAGCAGCTGCAACCAAACTAAACTAAAGGAATATTTATTGGAGGGCCATGAGGAAACTTACAGAATAAAAGGAAGACTGAAGAAACTGACTCAGAGATGACAGGGGCTGTGGCGTCATGGCATTTTCTGTTGGATAAACTGCTTGTTGGGATTGTCAGTCACCACTGCTAGACTGAATGATCTCCAAGTTTCCATCCCACCTTTCTCATCATTCTGCTCAAGGGACAATATTCCAGGAGAGAGTGTCCCATTGCTCACATGTCCAATGTGACTGCTTGGCTTGGAGAAAGCAGGGAGCCCTCAGCCTTCTGATTCACAGGGACACCTTCTAAAAGGAGAGGAGAAATTCTGCCAGAGGAGGTGGGGGTGCTGCTTCTAAAAGAAAAGGGGAAATGTGTGCTGTGTGCTCTTCTCTGTCACCGTGATCAATGCCTTGGATCAGGGCCTCCTAATTTTCTTGACTGAGTTAACAGTCCTCCTCCTTTAACTCATTTCTTTAAACTCAATTTGTAAACATTTCAGTGGTTCCCTATTTGTAAAGGCCAAACCAGGACACTTGAAAATGAACCCAAGTGGTATTGATTATTATACCAGGACAAGAGGCATAAACTGGGACCATCTTTGGCAAACTGGATGTATGGTCATTCTTCCTTAACCATACTTTCTTCCTACACTTGACCAATATCTAGCCTATTCTTCAAGACTTGATTTAAGGAGAACTGAAAGCTCTTTGAGTATAGAAACGGTGCCTTTTTCTTCTTGTGTCCTCTGCATCTTATCTCATGCTTGGCACATGGCAGTTTCCCCAAGAACCCTCACTGTGGAATTACAATCGAGTGTGACTACTGAACTCCTGTCTTTCCTATTCGTATGTGCTTTCGCATCCACATTTTCTATGTATCCTGGGAGTACACTATTCCCATTATTCACCTTGGAGGGCATAGCTAACTTCTGTTTTATTTGGATACCTGTCATTCTTTCTTTCTGATAGTGACACCAGTGGGCCTTCCTCTCCATCATATAAATGGGTAGGGCAAAGAACTAAATGAGCTCTGACCATTTCTGTTTATAAAAGGTGCTATTGATGAAAATATACTTTTTTTGATGAAATGGAAAGTGAAATATTTAAAAAGAGACTGTCCTTAAAACAGAATGACTTTTACTGAACACCTCTTTTGTGGTACACAGTAGAGTACTATAATAGATTTTCACCAACCAATAACTTACTCTCTGCGTTACCAGACTTCGTCAACGCACAGATCCTCTAGGTACTCTTTCAGATATGTCCTCCTGGTTTCAGAAATGCTGGAACTGGAGCTCTACCTTGAATTGTGTTTTCCGAGGCCGACTCTGTCATCAGGATTTATCAGAAGGGTGCATTATTTGTCCATGTCAGTGCTCAGATCATGCCCTAAGGGCTTTTGCTAAGCATTATGTTCCCTTTAAAACATTGTTTTGACAAATCTTGACTTGTGCGGCACAGTTGCATCCCAGAGTGAGAATCAAAGAGGTTTCCTAGGTCAAGCAGAACCCCAAGCAGATTCCTCCTAGGCCTTTCCGAGCGCCCACTCTGCAGACTAATGAGGGTGCACAACTCCATGCTGATCCCTTTCCGCCTCTAGCTGGATGCTGTGGGATTTCGGAACCCAAGCCTAGTGAGTACACTGCCTGCAGCTCTGTGATAAAGGCACCGGCTTTCAGCCTTGACCAAGGGCCCACCTTCAAAAATTCTGTATCAGAAACCAAATAATTTCACATCATTTACACTGTACTCCACCTTATCCATACTGTTTTTCTTTCGTGGAAATGTTTTTTCTTTTCATCAGTCACTCTGAAGCATTGTTCACTCATTCACTCAATTCTAGAGCAGTACTTTGTGGCCCTTCTTGTAACTGTGTTGTCTCCCTGTTCAGAACTTATGATGCAGAAAGCAAAGCATAGGATGCTATTGAAATGTGGAGTTTTATCTCTTAAATCTCCATGTCAGTATCAATTATAGCACCAAAGCAATGACATGAAAGTTTGTGGGTAAAAATGGAAAATGAGTTATGTTTATATTATGCTAATATATTTTTAACTTAAAATTTAAAAAATATAAGCTATTTGGCATTGTAGTTATTAATTTGAGAGAAAAATGAATTAACTGTGGAACAAAGAGAGGACGATAATTTCATGTAAGGGGTGAAGTACCTATTAACTACTTAGACGGTATGGTAGGGAGACGGCCCAGTTCATTGGAGGGTAAAATGAAAGAAGATGTAGGAGAAAGTGAAGTGTAATTGATAAACTCAGCTGAGGGTAGAGAAAAGCAGCTTGCAAGTTAGAGAGTTGTGAAGTTTTTGATAAAAGAACACATGCATTAGGACCCATCAGACATCAAGTTCTACAAGACAAGAAGAAGTATTTTTCTTATTAGAAATTCTACAAGACATTTTCTGTCATTCCACATTGCCGAGGATAATTCTTCCACACTCTTATTTAAGATGGCTTTCTCAGAATCTGTGTCTATACAGTCAGAGTTAAGGGGAAAGATGGTAATGTCCAGGTAGTTCAATCAGTGTAGCTGGTAATGCATGATTAACCTCCTCCCTCCTCCCCACTCATTCTCTTTTCCCCAGTAACAATTTTGAGAGTATTTTCCTCCCTAAATCTTGAATTATCTGGATAATCGTTTTCTGTACTTCATGTTGCTAGAAATCACAGCTTGACTGATATCAATAACAGTTCTTGAAAACCTCCACATCTGCAGAGGGTACCACAGAGAAGAAGTAAGACGCTACATTTCCGTTGCTTTTGCTGGTTACCTAATCCAAAATTTGTAAATGCTCTAAATTTTAAAAAGTTGTTTAGGAAAACATCTGTACAGCCAGGCACTGAAACTGGCTTATTTACTGATATCTAAGTTTTCTTCATTTAACTTCATATAACTGTCAGGCCACAGAGGGTCACTACATATTTAGTTGTTTTTTTTTTCCTTTTAAAATTGTTTTAACTTAAATAAAATTGGAAAAAAAATTAGTGTGCTGTCTTGTTCTCTCTTTTATTTTTTAGGTTTAAAATCTGTGAGGGCAAGAATTACATATTCTCTATTTATAAAAAACATTGAAACTTATTCCACTGCTTACAGTTCAGTGGGGTCACTTAATAATATCAGTAAAATTCAGTGTCAATCTTTAAAAGAAATCTTTTCATCTCCCCGAAAACATCTCTCTAGTAAAACTTGTTTGTCAAATGACTAGAGCTCCCTTAACAAATAAAACATAACACTATTTGCTGCTCTTTTCCTCTGAAGTGATGATAAATTGCTGGGGAGTAAAAGCCTTCACACTAATAACAGAAGAAAATTGACTCTAAGATCCCATCATTTTGTTTACCAGCTGTCTTTACAATTCTATAATAACCCAGCCCACATTAAAAAATTGTTCAGAGATAGTAAAATAGACTACAAACAAATGATCTCTCTGCTGAAATTAGTTTAAGCAGGGGAACAGGCTGGAAAGAAAGATTTGATCCAAAAACTTACCTAGCTCTCAGGCATGATACCCGGTGACCACATAGTCGGTGCTGAAACACAACTCAGGAGCATTACATCATCATGACAAACTTTCATTGGCTGCAGAAACCCCAAGGATAAGACAGGCTTTTAAGGTGCTATGTGAAAACCCCTGTTGGTTCTTTATCAGGCTATGGCCAAAATATTGAAAGAAAGACTTTTCCTACATTCATGTTGTCATGGCTGAGCTGACAAAACATTGTTAACCATTTCTTATGCATGTTTATTTCCACTTTAGTCGCTAGTTTTGTATTTAACTCTAACCTGTTGGGAAATTATTTTCTTAAAACTATTTGTTTTAAAGGCCTTGTTTTCGTTTAGCTTGTTTTCTTGAGGGTGCAGAGTATCACTATGGGAATGGCTATTTCCCTTCTTACTCTTCAGACCATCTTTCTTATTTTTAAAACTACATTTGAGTCAATACGTCTGTCTTTCTATTATTTATTTTGTCTTTATTCTCTCTAGGCAAACAGGACTAGCACCCACAGACTTGAGAAAGCACAAGTGGGTTTGCTTATTTTGAGCAATTTAATTGGAACTAGTGCACAAAGTCCTCACTTCCTAATTATTCATTGTCATTGTTAGTTTTTTTTTTCTATTGAACTCTATGAGTTATTTATGTCGTGCTTATTACCATGGTGATTTACAAACCAAAACCATGTGTGTAATTTGAGAGTGTGAGGAGCTTTAAGTGACTGAGTGAAAGTGATAGGATGGCTACAACCCTGCACCACTGCTGCACCAGTCTCTCCTGCCTGAGGGGGAAGCATTTGATGTAGGTAAAGTGCTCTTGTTATAAAAGTGGAACATTTCAACAATTAGATTCATCATTCAAGAAATGACAACAATATCACATTACTATTGAATGTTAATTTCTTTCTCGCTTGCTCTCTGTGTGACTTTCTTTATCTCTGGTTCTGTTTTTCTCAAATTTAGGAGTACAGAGGAGCAGAATGATGACAACAGTGACTGAATTAGTGTCTTTTTAAAGTATCTCATGCCCTTTCTCTCCTAAGAACTTGACTCTCTAGTCTCTAAAAGATAAGCAAATACACACACAAATACCCTAAAACATCCTCAAGGCTGGGAACTGAGAACTATGTTTCTAGTGCATGTCTGGGCTACTCAGTTCTGCTGTGAATACTCTCTTATTCCTCTCAGACTCTTCTCAGTCATGGTTCTCAGCCATGTGCCTTGGAGGAGGCCAATCTACCTATTGCAAGAGGAGTGGCTGCTGAGCCTATTACCTTTCTTCCATTGTTAGGAACATCTTTCTACTATTGTTCCTTAGACCTCTGGTCTGCAAGAATAGCTAGTCATCCTTTTTTTACTGTGTAGAGTAATACTGAGGATTCAAGGGCCTAGATTAGAGTCTTGAGATATTTAGTAACATTTCTAATAGTCATGAGGAAAAGAGAGAGAAAAGAAGAGGGAACTCTTTCTCATTTTCTCCGCTGAGAGGAAGGAAGGGATAAACCAGTCACAATCTCTCTATTTTGTAGTTAGGATTTACAGAGTAAAATAAGATCTATCCCTTGCCCTCAAGATGTCTCATACAAGGAGGGAGAAAAATAATAATCCATAATGACTATTAAAGTCTAATAAAAATATGATAGGTATATATACATTGATGGGCCTCTAACTGAGACTGGAAGAGCCAAGAAGAGGGACATTTGAGCTGGATTTTGAAGACATAAATGTTAACTAGCTGAAGAGAGGGAGTGAAGAATTCTGTAAAGGGAAAACAGAATGTAAAGGCAAGGAGGAATGAAAAAGCATGGTTTGTTTCAGAAAGATAAAATAGTGTTCTGTTTATGGAAAGAAACAGTGGTGTGGAAGATAAAGCTAGATCAATAGATATGATCACATCATGGAGGCCATTGTGAGCTAAGCTAAAGGATGTGGACTTTAACTTGAAACTATTGTAGATCATTGAGGAACTATAATCAGGTTTGTAACTAAGCTGTATTAGTCTAGCAGTAGCCTGGAATGCATAGGAGTGGACTGGAACCAGAGATCCCAGTTAGCTTAGATGTGTTTCAGTTGAACCTTGGCAGGAAACAGCACTTTCAAAAAGTGTAATGGTAGAGAGTTTACTGAAAAAGCCATTTTCACAGGTGTGGATGGGGTTAAGGGAATCAACAACGGAATGTGAAGCACCCAAAAAGCCACAACAGTAGCAAGTTGTTATTGGGCAAGGTCTGTTATCAGACACTGAATCCAATGGGTAGCCACTGAGAAGAAAATCTGGGTGTTGCAGTAAATAGAAGTCAGCCTCTCGGGGCATGGAGAAGAGTAGCAATATTTAGAGAAAGTAACTGGAGATGGAATGAGACAGACTATAGACTCAACATACTGGCGCGCGCGTGCGCGCGCGTGTGTGTGTGTGTGTAAGAGAGAGAAAGAGAAAAAAACAAGAAAGGGAAATAAAATGGAAGTATCTAGGTAGGACAATTTGTAGATTGTTTTTTAGTCCTAACAAACAGATGAATGGTTATTCATTCATTGAAGAAAAAAGCTTCATGCATGCATGCTAATTGGTAAAGTTCCATTTTTATGCTATTGGAGTATCTGGATAAAAATGTCAATTGTATTCGTGTCTAGAGCTCAGAAAAGAAATCAAGGATCAAAGATGGGGCAGAAATCAAGTCTCCCAAAGCCTCCTTCCTTGGCTTGCAAATGGCTGCCCTCTCACTGTGCTCTCACATGGCCTTTCTTCTGTGTGTATACATCCTTGGCATCTCTTCATCCTCATACAAGGACATCAGTCATATTGGATGAGGCCCTCAGTCTTATAATCTCCTTTAACTTTAAGTACCTCTTTAAAGGCCCTATCTCCAAATACAGTCACATTGGGTAAACCAGTGGTTACCCATTGACTTCAATTAGATATTTTGAGAGGACACAATTCAGTCCCTAATGCCTAGGCAGAGTGTGGATAGGGGAGTGAGTTACTGAAATGAAGAGCAGATGAAGCTCACTGGAGCTAAGGCTAACAACTGCTACTCTCACAATAATTGACCCCACACTTAAAATTGAATTTTTAAGACCATCAGGTTCTGGTGAGTTTTCTACTATTTTTGCCAAATGAGCCCAGTAGAATAATGATGACCACTACTAGTAGCGTAGTTATCATACGTAGCTATAAAACATGCAAAATATTTATCTATATAACTTGGAGATTAACTAAAACATTTTACATTGAAAATATTGTCATAATTAGGTCAAGTTGAAGAGTCTTCCTGTATATGTAATGCGTGTGTGTATGTATGTATGTATCTATCTATCTATCTATCTATCTATCTATCTATCTATATATATATCATGATCACATTTTTTTTTGTCACTGGAGAAGCTTGTTTGAAAGTAAATATAATTGGTATAGAAATTTACATGAAATAGTCTAAAATAAAAATTGTACAGAAATTCACACAAGATAGTCTGTTTTTTCACATAGTGTCTTCTAACTTTCCATATGGGATGATCAAATTCTGAAAATGGTTACCAGATACTCAGCTTGTGTTTTTATGTATTTATATTGCCATTACAGTCTTAGTGGGTAAATTACAGAAAAAACTAATCAGGTATTACTTATCAATTTTGATTTCTCTAAAGAGGAAACTGAGGCTCAAGTTTATATTTAATATAATTATATAACATAATTAGCAAAAGATTAGCAAAACACTGGCAGGAAAGAGTTTAGCTACCATTTTCCTAATTTTCACACTGGGACATATTCAATTATTTGAATATAATTGAACTGTGAGTCAATTAAACCTCTTTCCTTTATAAATTACCCAGTCTCGGGTAGTGTGAGAATGGACTAACACACCTCAGAAGTAAAGAAACATGGCCTAGGTATAGGTTCATAAGACCAGGAGCCAGTGATTTGGGTAGCCTTCCTTGCTCTGTTTCTGAGTTGAAGACTGGCAAGTTAGTTAAGTAGGTGGTACTACAGGAGGGAGAAGAAGCAAACAAGCAAGCAAGAGAACTACCAAACACTTATCAAACCATCAGATCTCGTGAGAATGGACTCACTATCATGAGAAAAGCATAGGGGTAACCATCCCTCATGATCTAACCACTTTCCATCAGGTCTCTCCCTCAGCACCTGGGGATTACAATTCAAGATGAGATTTGCGTGAGGACACAGTCAAACCATATCATCAGGGTTCAGTCGGCTCATCTGAGGATGAGAGGTTTGGTATGGATAATATCTTCTCACTTTAAATTTCTATATGCCCATAACCTTTGCTTTCTAAGAATTCTAGGGATTTCCAGGGAGTCAACTCTTATACAGTTGTAATCCTTGAATACAGAGGATATTACCAAGGCTACAGCGTGGCTGTCACTCAACACAGTAAATTCTGAGGACTGCTTTGGTATATGAGTGTGTCTGCATATATTGGGTTGGTGTAAAAGTAATTGCAGTTTTGCCATTAATTTTAATTGCAAAAACCATGATTACTTTTGCACCAACCTAAGAAAAGGTATTGTGAAAGCTCTCAAAAGAAGATTAATTATACTGCACTTAATTCATACATATCATAGATGAAAAAACAATGGAATGCATTCATTAATCACATGTCATTATTGTCAAAATTCAAAGATGCTTAGAAACCATTGGAATAAGAGTTATTACAAATAGACCAAAATAATCTATTTTTTAAGTGAGAAAAAATTGAGGTTTCAGAAGCATCACCTGTATAAAAATGAAATAAAACAATTTATTTATATAAAAATAAAAAGAAGTTTGAAATTTAGCAAATGCTAAAGGATCCTTAAAGAAATAAACAAAAAACCAGAAGACTGCATCACCATTTCAGAGATGCCTCAGAGATAGAGTACGTGATGTAAAAATAGGAGTCTCCACTCTGTCTCAAAAAAAAAAGTGTCTCCAAAAATTCTTTAACTAGATTCTAGGCAACTTGGTTAAGAAAATTCTAAAACACTCACAAGACATTAAAAACTAGTGTTTCTTGGTGCCAACTATAACTGAAATTGCACAGTTCAAAGATGATTTCTGAGGCATGCCATTTATGGCAATTTCTAAGCACAAACTTTTTCTCTAGGCCAGTGATGTTAATGATTTAAGAGCTTTGAAAGAAAGAGATTGGAAAGCAGAACAAAATAAAAAGCATTATATCATCTCCAGCAGGTATCTGGATTACCAAATGTGATGGTCAATTTTATGTATCCATTTGGGTAGATACATAAATCTACCCAACGGTGGTACCCAGACATTTGGTCAAATATTATTCTATATGTTTCTATGAAAGTATGTTTTAATGAGATTAACATTTAAATTAGTAGTCTTTGAGGGAAGCAGATTACCCTCCACAATGTAGATAGTAGAATCAGTTCCTTTCCTGGAAGAAGGGGGAACTCTTCCAGCAGACGGCCTTTGAACTTGAATGGCTACATTGCCTCCTTTCTGGGTCTCCAGCCTGCTGGCCCACCCTGTAGATCTCGGACTTGTCAGCCTCTGTAATTATGTGAGTCAATTTCTTGAAATAAATCATTTTCTGTATACTATAGACACATTCTATTCTGTTTCTCTAGAGGACCCTGACTAATACACCAAGGTTCTGTTAAATGGAAAAATGAAACAAGACAGATTTTAAATCAATGACAGAATTAGGAGTTCTCTACAATGTCAGTTAACATTCTGAATCTGGAATATAAGTAAAGAAACAACCCCAGGACTGATGAATTAGTTTTTAAAAAAACCCAGCTTAAATATTTTACCCATTGCTGCAAAATTTATTTTTGTTGAAAACCAAAACCATTTTCTAAACGTCATTAATTTCATTCTTCTTTCTAGATATTGATATGCCAACCTCACTTTCCATTTTATTATCTAAGTAAGAATCCTAGGTAGCAAAGAATAATGATAACAGGTAATAATCACTTCCATTTCTTTTATACATGTGTCTGCATGTGTGGATGTGTGAATGCTTATCTGCCTCTTCTAGTCCTCTTTATTACTGCCTGTTCTACAGAAAACATGGTTTTTTGAAAGTTTAAAAAATATTATTACTTTTTACTGAATTACTATAACTTAATTTTTAGAAGAACTTTGGTGCTTGGAATGAATTGGGAAAGTATTTGGGGAGGGGAAGAAGCTTTCTTATTACACTTAAGGAAGGTTGGATCTTGAGACCCTTCACAGTTATTTTTCAAATGGCTTCTCATCTTCTGCAATTTCTCCAGCAACTTGCTTTCACCTTGTAATCAGATTCATAATTGTTGAATCTTTCCAGAATCATGTAATATATAATGTTATTCATTTCACACCAGACATTATGCAAAATTACACAAGAGGTTTCAGACTCTAAAACATTGCAATTTAAATTTTCTCTTTGAGAATACAAACAAATCGGAAAGAAAAAAATAATCCCACCAAAAAGTGAGCAAATGACATCAACAGACATTTCTCAAAAGAAGCCATACAAATGCCAAGAAACATGAAAAAAAATGCTCAACATCACTAATTATCAGGGAAATGCAAGTTAAAACAATGAGAGACTACCTCACTCCAGCTAGAATGGCCACTATTTTTTTTAATTTTATTTTTTAGAACTTTTTTTTAGGTTCAGGGCTACGTGTGAAGGTTTGTTATGTAGATAAACTTGTGTCTAGGGGTTTGTTGTACAGATTATTTTGTCACCCTGGTACTAAGTCTAGTACCCAGTAGTTATTTTTTCTGCTCCTCTCCCTCTTCTAACCCTCCACACTCAGGTAGGCCCACAGTATCTGTTGTTCCCCTCTGTGTCTTCGTGTTCTCATCATTTAGTTCCCACTTATAAGTGAGAACATGCGGTATTCAGTTTTCTATTTCTGCATTAGTTTGCTAAGGATAATGACCTCCAGCTTCATCCATGTTCCTGCAAAAGACGTGATCTAATTCTTTTTAATGGCTGCATAGTATTCCATGGTGTACATGGTCATGTTTTCTTTATCTGGTCTATTGTTTATGGGTATTTAAGTTGATTTCATGTTTTTGCTCTTGTGAATAGTGCTGCAGTGAACATACATGTGCATGTGTCTTTATGATAGAATAATTTATCTTCCTTTGCATATACCCAGTAGTGTTGAATGGTATTTCTATTTCTAGCTCTTTGAGAAATCACCACACTGATTTCCATAATGGTTAAACCAATTTACACTCCCGTGTGTAAGTGTTCCCTTTACTCTGCAATCTCACTAGCATTTGTTATTTTTTGACTTTTTAATAATATCCATTATGACTGGTATGAAATGATATCTCATTGTGATTTTGATTTGAATTTCTCTAATGATCAGTGATATTGAGCTTTTTGTTATATGTTTGTTGGCTGCATGTATGTTTTCTTTTGAAAATTGTCTGTTTATATCCTTTGCCCACTTTTTAATGGGGTTGTTTTCTTCTAGTAAATTTTTTTATGATGCTGGATATCAGACCTTTGTCAGATGCATAGTTTGCAAATATTTTCTCCCGTTCTGTAGATTGTCTGTGTACTCTATTGACAGTTTATTTTGCTGTGCAGAAGCTCTTTAGTTTAATTAGATCCCATTTGTCAATTTTTGGCTTTGTTCCAGTTGTTTTTGGTATCTTCATCATGAAATCTTTGCCAGTTCCCACGTCCAGAATGGTATTGTTTCAATTGTCTTCCAGGGTTTTTATAATTTTAGGTTTTACATTTAAGTTTTTAATCTATCTTGAGTTGATTTTTGTCTATGGTATAAAGAAGGGGTCCAGTTTTTTTTTTTTTTGAGATGGAGTCTCACTCTATCGCCCAGGCTAGAGTGCAGTGGCCGGATCTCAGCTCACTGCAAGCTCTGCCTCCTGGGTTTACGCCATTCTCCTGCCTCAGCCTCCTGAGTAGCTGGGACTACAGGCGCCCGCCACCTCACCTAGCTAGATTTTTGTATTTTTTTAGTAGAGACAGGGTTTCACCGTGTTAGCCAGGATGGTCTCGATCTCCTGACCTCGTGATCCGCCCGTCTCGGCCTCCCAAAGTGCTGGGATTACAGGCTTGAGCCACCGCGCCTGGCCCAGCGGTCCAGTTTTAATCTTCTGCATATGGCTAGCCAGTTGTCCCAGCACTATTTATTGAATAGGTAGTCCTTTCCCTATTACTTGTTTTTGTCAGCTTTGTCAAAAATCAGATGGTTGTAGGTGTGCAGTCTTATTTCTGGGCTCTCAATTCTGTTCCATTGGTCTATGTATCTGTTTTTGTGCCAGTATCATGCTGTTTTGGTTACTGTAGCTCTGTAGTATAGTTTGAAGTTGGGTAGTGTGATGCTGCCTGCTTCGTTCTTTTTGCTTAGGATTGCCTTAGCTATTCGGGCTCTTTTTTGGTTCCATATGAATTTTAAGATAGTTTCTTTTGGTTTTGTGAAGAATGTCACTGGTAGTTTGGTAGGAACAGCATTTAATGTATAAATTGCTTTAGACCACAATCCATATATGAAAGCCACAACTGAAGTATTGTGTGGTACAGTTGGAGAGGCAGGCAAACCTTCTGGGAAAAACACTCTGACCATTTTAATGATATTGATTCTTCTGATTCAAGAGCATGGAGTGTTTTTCCATTTGTTTGTGTCATCTATGATTTCACTGAGCAGAGTTTTGTAATTCTCATTGTAGAGATCTTTCACCTCACCTCCCTGGTTAGCTGTATTCCTAGGTATTTTCTGTGGCAATTGTGAGTGGAATTGCATTCCTGATTTGGCTCTTGGCTTGGCTCTTGTTGGTGTATAGGAACGCTAATAATGTTTGTACATTGATTTTGTATCCTGACACTTTGCTGAAGTTGTTTATCACTTTAAGGGGCCCGTGGGATGAGACTATGAAGTTTTTTAGATGTAGAATCATGCCGTCTGCAAACAGGGTTACTTGGACTCCCTCTCCTCCTATTTGGATGGCTTTATTTTTTTCTCTTGCTTGATTGATCGGTCCAGGACTTACAATACTATGTTGAATAGGAGTGAGAGAGGGCATCCTTTCTCGTGTCAGTTTTCAATGGAAATTTTTCCAGCTTTTGTCCATTTAGTATACTGCTAGCTGTGGAGAATGACCATTATTAAAAAGTCAAAAAACAATAGATGTTGGTGTGGATGTGGTAAAAAGGGAATGCTTATACTCTGTTGGTGGGAATGTAAATTAGTACAACCTCTGTGGAAAACATATGGAGATTTCTCAAAGAACTAAAAGCAAAACTACCATTCAATCCAACAATCCCACTACTGGGTATCTACCAAGGGAAAAGAAGTGATTATGTAAAAAAGACACCTTGCATGCATAAGTTTATCACAGCACAATTCACAGTTGCAAAGAAGTTGAACCAACCTAAGTCCCTATCAATCAATGAGCAGATAAAGAAAATGTGGTATGTACACATCATGGAATACTACACAGTCATAAAAAAGAACAAAATAATGCCTTTTGCAGCAACTTGTATGGAGTTGGAGGCCGTTATTCTAAGTAAAGTAACTCAGGAATGGAAAACCAAATATATGTTCTCACTTGTTAGTGGGAATTGAGCTATGGGTACACAAAGGCATACAGAGGGGTATAGTGGAATTGGAGTCTCAGAAGGGGGGTTATTGGGAGGAGAGGTGAGGGATAACAAACTACATATTGGGTACAATGTACACTTCTCAGGTGACAGGTGCATGAAAATCTCAGACTTCACTATTATACAATTCATCTAGGTAACCAAAACCACTTGTACCCCAAAAGCTATAGAAATATAAAAATATTTAAAAACACTGATTTGTATACTTTAAATGGGTAAATTGTGTAACATGTGAATTGTGTTTTTTTGTTTTTTGTTTTTTTTTTTGAGATGGAGTCTCGCTCGTCGTCCAGGCTGGAGTGTAGTGGCTCGATCTTGGCTCACTGCAAGCTCTGCCTCCCGGGTTCACTCCATTCTCCTGCCTCAGTCTCCCGAGTAGCTGGGACTGCAGGCGCCTGCCACCACGCCCGGCTAATTTTTTGTGTCTTTATAGAGATGGGGTTTCACCGTGTTAGCCAGGATGGTCTCGATCTCCTGACCTTGTGATCCGCCCGCCTCAGCCTTCCAAAGTGCTGGGATTACAGGCGTGAGTCACCGCGCCCGGCGTGAATTATGTCTTAATAAAGCTGTCATTAAAAACTTGCTCTTTGAGTTTGACTTGGTGTTCATATTTTCTAGACGCAGACTTTTTTTTTGTTTGTTTGATTTTGTCTTGCTGTGTCGCCCAGGCTGGAGTGCAATGGTATGATTGGGGCTCACTGCAGCCCTGAAACTCTTAAGCTCAAGGAATCCTCCGACTTCAGCCTCCCAAGTAGCCAGAACTATAGGTACATACCACCACTCCTGGCTAATTTTTTAAATATTTTGTAGAGGCGGGGATCTCACTATGCTGCCCAGGATTCTTTAAGAACCAAATCCACAGTTTTTCTTAGGAAGGTTTGCCTGCCTCTTCAACTGTGCCACACAATATTTCAGTTGTGTCTTTCACATATAAGTAGCTATACATGTATTTTATTTTTCACTTGCAGACTCAACATGAGCAAAGTGAACATCTTCAGAGGTTTGACTTTCAGTGGCAGCAGGGAAGCACATAAAATTGAGATTGGTTCTTACCTAGGGATTATCTCTCATTGGTGACTAATGGACACTTTTCATCACAGAGAAATCAAGGTTTTTTTTATAGGGTTGTGGTCTGTTTATCTACTGCAAGTACTTTCAGAGAGTTCATTTCTAATGTTCACTTCTTTTGTCAGGAAGGAATTTCTGTCATTTATTTGAGAAGGCAGTACTTTCTTTACTAACCACACATCAACCAAACAACACATCCTCCCTCACACAGCATCTATCAAACAACAGCAGTCAAGGAAAGAGAGAGAGGAAGGGAAAAAAGAAACCTCCCACATAACTGACAGTCTGCTTAGACAAAGCTCATGCTGCATTAGACAGTTGTATTAGAATGGACTATTACAAACACAAGCAGGAAGGGGAGTGCTTACACTGTTCCATTAATAACTATGAATAAGCTATAATTTAAAGTTTGATGTTTTAATAGATTATGGCTCAGCTTGTTTATTGAACATAGTAAGTGGAGCTCTTGCTATACATATTATGAGTAATTACATTAAAAATGCTTGACCTGGAAGAAAACACAGCATATAAACGATCTTAGAATTTACCAGGCGGTATGTTAGCTCATTTCCTAATAACTATTTATTTATTTATTTATACCAAAACATCAATGGAAAAAGTAGTCTATAATATAATGGCTAATTAGATGAGATACAAATTAGGCTTATGACATTTAGAAACCTGCACAATTATGGCTTTGTAATTACTGACTATGGGTAGCACACTGAATCCGATAAAAGCCAAAGCACCAAGCTGGAGAGTTTGTTTTCCTGCTAGAAATATATCTCATGGTTCCCCTTTTGGTAATTGCAGTTTACACATTGACTTCAAGAGTCAACCAGCCATACTCAATTTCATGATATCAAGACTAATTTGATATTTGATTCACTACTCTATCTATGTATACATGTGTGGCAATACAGACACTTGACTTTCATCAGAAATTTTTTATTATATCCTATATAACATTAAACATGGTACCAAGCTGTAGTTTCTCCTTCCTGATGTATTCCTATAAAGTGACTAAGGTTCTGTGGTAGTTGCTTTGATGTTCATGATGTGGGATTACGCGTTTGACTCCCCAAAAAGAGTACACCTATTTGGAATATGTGCGATTCTAAAAAGTTCAACATGAGAGAAAGACTGTATGTCAAGTTATGGAAGACAATTTTCATCATAATAATTTAATTATCAAAGATAACTTGATCTTATTATGCACAAGAATATTTGCTTAGACAGGTCACAAAGTGATGTGAAAGCAAAATATCTATTCAGAAAATACAAATCTTTACATGGTCTGTGATATGTTAACTTATTTTTTACCTGGTTTAGTATAAATGGAAGAAAAAATGAACATTTATTGAATACCTACTATGAGCTAGATATTATGCTGAGTGCTGTATATGCATTAGTGCAGTTCATGCCTTCTTCAACATTGGTAGGCTAAAAGTCAAAGAAACTCGATCCTGGTCAAGGAGACAGGATTTACTCAGGTCTGTTTTGTGAAAGCTACATGGCAATGCCACTTGATTTAAATACACCAGAAGCCACTTTAAAGATCATTAAGTTAGTTAAAAGCTATAAGAAAAATGAATGTTTCCTTTTTTATTGCATATCTTAGAATATTTTCAGTGGTAATGATTAGAGGCTGAATACAGCTAACTGGTTGAACGTATATAATTTGCTGCTTCTTATGGAGCATGTTTCATCTCATGACTTCCCAAACTAATTGTAATACTAGATTTATCTATTAATTTCCAACAAAAGTAATTACAATTATGGTGAGCATATATAAATTTCAACTTCCTTGGCCCTAAAGGAGCTGGTCCCAAATATATAAAGCATTTAATATCTACTACCATCTCAGGCACTGGAAATTCTTCAATCTCTGATTCTCTTGATTTTCTTTAAGCTCTCTATTAGATCATGCAGACAACTCAAGAGTCTTTTTTTTTTTTTTTCTCATGGTCACTAGAAACCTGTTTTGCTTTTAAAATCTTTCATTTCCAGTTATCTCTTTTTAGTTTCATAATTTCACAATTAACTTATTAGAGCTAATACAACATATGATTCTAGATACTATGATTTTCTAAGTTATGACTATGAATTCATTGATGTGTAAGCCTTTTTCTGTTGCCTCAAACCTAAATTTATTGTATTTCATTTTATGTTGATCAATAAGTATCTCTTTTTTAGCTGTCTTTATTGATATTGATTGATTCATTTATTTAGCACACAACTATTGAGTGGTAGTTGTGTGTAAGGCTCTAATCTGGATGTTCCAGAAGAAATAAATATGACTGTTAACTGATGCTTTCCTTCAAAAAGACGAGTTACTATGCAATGGGCAACTTAAGCATAGGAAGAACAAATCAGAATTAGATTAAGCTATGTGTTATGGGAGAAATGAGTGGTTCACTTTTCATCGAATGAAGAAATCATATCATTTCTTGACTCAAAACCTTTAGTGATTCCCACTCTCCTTAGTCTTACACAACCTGTATCCAACACTGATTTATGCGATTAGAATTTCATTTTAAACATTCAATCATACCTAAACATTAGCCTTTGGTGCTTAATGTCTCCTAAATATATTCTTTATAATATTGCTTAAATTACTTCCTTCAGAAAGTGTTCCTTGACCAGACCCCAGGTACAATGCTTTCTTCTTCTTTGCAATCTGTACTATTAGTTTAGCATTATCATTTAATACATTGGATTGATAATAATACATATATTTTTGAGTACATGAGTGCAGTTTGTTTTTCCAAATTTGAATTCATATTCACTAGGAAGAGATCATGTCTGTCCTTTTTTGAATTTTGTATAGTACCCCACGTTATATATGAAAGGAGTCCAATAAATGTTTGTTGACCGATTTATATAGTCTCAGAGATCAAAGAACATTTTTGTCAACTTAAAAAAAAAAACTTTTGCTTTGATACTCCTTGCAGATGTAGTTTCTGAGGATTATAGCATTGCTAAAGTTAAAATTCAGTCATATCTATTGTAAAAAGTTAGCATATGCATTTTTTTTCTAATTTGGCCATAATACTTTTTTGTAAGGTCAAATATTCATTGTTGAGATATCACTGAAAATAAGAAATAATATTAGACTTACCATCAATTTACGATTACTTAATCAACATATGAAAATAGCATGGCTAGTAAAAGAAAAACTAAATAAATATGTATTCATTTAAAAATGACATACATACTGATACTTGCACAAATCACAAGGGGGTACCCTTGCTTGATGAACAACCACCCTACAGATCAAGAAATAGAATATTATGAGCACATTAAAAGTCCCCTCGTACTATTCGCTATTGCTACACAGTTTTCCAAAAGGTTTTTTCCAATTTGCAATCTTACGAGTAGTATGCAAGATTTCCAGTTCTTCCATATCTTCACGATCACTAGTTTTGTCCATCTTCTTAATTTTAGCTATTCTAAATTGACATAATTTAGAATGTATACTATTATCTTGTTTTATTTTGCATATCCTTCATGACAAATGAGAATAACATGTTGTTCTATATTAGTTGGCAATTAGTTTATCCTCTTTTATGAAATGGCTTAGACTTTTACCCATTTTTCACTTGAGCAATTCTTTCTATATTTGGCATAGGTGATAATTATTATATAAGCATTTCAGATGATATCTCCTCCCAGTGTATCTAACCTCTTAAATCTCTTAAAGATTTCTTTTGATAAACAGAATGTCTTAATTTTAATTTATGATTAATACTTTTATGTTTTGTTTGGGAAATCATTGTCAATTGAAAAGTCTTGAAGATAGTCTCTTACGCTACTTTCCTGAAATCTTATTGTTTCACCATTCACATTTAGATCAACACTCTAGCTGGAATTAACTTTTGTTTGTGGCATTTGCCAGTAAGGAGTAAGCCTTCATTTGACTCCATATGATTATCAGATGACTCAGCATTATTATTGAAAAACCTGTCCTTTTCCCACTATTTTGAAGTATCACTTTTGTTGTGAGTCAAGTGTCCTTGTATGTGACTTGTCTTTTGTTCTGTTTCTGGACTTTCTCTTCCGTACGTTTTCCATTCTTGTACCAATACTACACTGGTTTAATTACTATAGCTTTGCTGTAAACCTTGTCAGTCTTCCATCTTTGTTTTTCTTTTAGGTTGTCTTAGTTACTCTTCATCATTTAGAAAAAAATTGATATATTTTTATAAAATACAATTTGGCACTTTTGGGGAGGAAGGTTTACATTGGCTCTTTAGATCAATTTGGAGAAATTGATAGTGAATCTTCCAGATCATGAACATGATATATCCCTCTATGTTTTTTCTTCTAAAAAATGTCCTGTAGTATTTGTGTAGAGAGTGTATTAATTTTTATAATTAGATTTATTAGGTGTTTTCTATTTTATACTGCTATTGTAAATGTGTCATTTCTTAAATTTATTTTCTATATATTTGTTGATGGTATGTTGCTGTTAGGGTTCTTCAGAAAACAGAACCGATTTTTTATATATATATATATGCCCACACATATAGATATATATACACACTCACACATATACACTCAAATATACATACTAATATATATTATATATGTGTGCATTTATAATACATATATTCATACTCATGTACATATGAACATATGTATTATATAAGTACACATATAATAGATATATTCACACTCATATATACATATGAATATATATTATATATGCATATTTAAATATATATGTGTGAGTAGGTATATGGGCAAGTTAGCCACACTCTCTGTGCCTTAGTTTTCTCCTATATAAAATAAAGATGATTACAGCACCTAACTTTTAAGGTTGCTGTATGTGCATATAAGTAAGCATATGTAAAGTTTTCACACAAGGTGTAAACACATATACATATGTGTACACATATGTACACATACACATAAATATGTATACACATTGCATACATATGCATACCATGTGTGCATATATGTATACATACACACCATGTATGCATGTATCAATACATATATAAGCACCCCCCCCCCCCCCCCCCCCCCCCCCCCCCCCCCCCCCCCCCCCCTTGTATATACACAAACATAATACCCGATATAGGTGCTGTATATGAATATATACATAGTTGTATATATATGCATATATATGTGTGTATAGATTCTATTGTTTCTGTTCTCTCTATATATTCATACACACACACACAGAGGGAGAGAGACAGAAATCTATTATGAGGAATTGGCTCATGTGCTTGTGGAGGCTGAGAAGTCATGATCTGCCATCTGCATGCTGGTGAAAGCCGGCGTGTCATGCAGTCTGAGTCTGAAGGCTGGAGAAGCAGCAGAGCTGATGGCGTAAGTCCCAGGCAATGGGCAGGGGAAGATGAGGGGAGATGCCCCACCTCAACCAGTGAGGGGAAAAAAAAGGAGAGGAGGAGAATTCCTTCTTCCTCTGCCTTTTGTCCTCTTCAGGCTCTCCATGGACTGGATAATGCCCACTCACATTTGGGAGGGGATTCGACTTTGCTGAGTTCTCCAACTCAAAGGCTATTCTCATCCCAAAACATGCCCCTACACATTCAGAAATAATGTTGAAACAGATACCTGGGCATCCTATGATTTACTCAAGTTGACACATGAAATTAGCCACCTCATAGTAAACATAAAATTGATTTGAAACATAATATTGACCTTATATCTAGTGACCCCGCTAAATGCCATTATTAATTCCAGTAGAATGCTAGTGGTTAGAAGCCAGGACAATGAGAAAGGCAAAATACATGTGAGGATGGAGTTGCCTAAGGATTCTAGGGGTAGAAAACTTGGCTACCCAACATAAAACATGAAAGGAGAGATCAGAAGTAAGAAACTAGTCAGAATCTAAAAAAGAAAGTTTAGATGGGTTGGAACAAAGTCTTAAAGTGAGCACATTTTGGGGTTGGATTAATTTCATTTCATAAATTAAGACCTGATCAATTTATGTGAAAAATATTGTAGTTGAAAAGCTTTGACAGAGCTAGAACTTAAAAATGTGCTTTCTTGGAAGTCAGACAGAAAAATAGCCAAGCAGAGTTATTCCAACTATCTTGAATCACATTACATCTCATATGGTATAACCTGATCTCCATATAACTTATGTCTTTGACAACATGTATGCCAGATTACTTAGATTACAGTAACAGAATTAATGGAGGCCAGTTTTATTATGTTTTCTCTTGTGTCAGATATTTTGAATGAATCTTCATAAACATTGTGCCTATTCCTTTAATACACTCAAAAAACCCTTCAAGATACATGCAATTCTTTTAATCTTGTAAACACAATGTATTTGTAGGAGATTCTTGGTTCTAAGAAAGAGAAACCTTCTTTGAAAGAGTTTAAACAAAAAGCTTATTTTTGGGAAGCACTTGTTTACTGAGTTATCTCAGGATAACCCAGGTGTGAAACTGCAGTTGAGCCTTGCAGACAACTGGTTAGAATTAAGTATCACGTGTCTACACAAAAACATGTACAGAAATTATCATAGCAAATGTATTCATGGTGTCTACAAACTGGAGTTAATCCAAATGTTTATCAATAAGTATATGGATAAATAAATAATGTTATAGCCACAAAATGAAATCCTACTCAGCATTAAAAAGGAATAAATTACTAAAAAACAAAAAAGAATTAGATCTCAAAAGCCACCAAGACATTGTCTCTCGTCTCTGCTCTGCTTATGAGGTTAATTTCTTTGTCTGTCTTTCTCTACCCCCACCCTCTTTCCTTCTTGTTAGTGTTTCCCACTGGCTCTCTCTACATCTGGAGTCACCAACCCCCAGGCGGCGGACTTGTACTGGTCTCTGGTGGGTTAGGAATTGGGCCGCACAGCCGGAAGTGAGCTGCAGTCCCGCAAGTATCACCGTCTGAGCTCCGCCTCCTGTCAGATCAGCGGAGGCATTAGATTCTCACAGGAGTGCAAGCAAACCCTATTGTGAACTGCGCATAGCCTAGGTTGTGTGCTCCTTATGAGAATCTAATGCCTGGTGGTCTGAGGTGGAACAGTTTCATCCTGAAACCATCCCCACCCCCACACTGTCTGTGGGAAAATCGCCTTCCACAAAACCGGTCCCTGGTGCCAAAATCGTTGGGGACTGCTGCTCTACATGATGGGAAATATTGTTGCTAATGACTGGAATTTTACCTCTTTCATGATCAACTACCATTCTTTTGGTCCAAACTTGAAAAATCCCTGGGAAGAGATTCATCAACTCCAGTTTGGCCAGGTGCCTGCAGACAACCTATGGAAGGGTCATATAATATTATGTTGAACTATATGAAATGGCCATTACATATTCGACTGCTAAAAAATGTCAATTTCGTAATTTAATCTAATAATAGTCAGTATTAATAACAATAGTTGAATGTTTACTATGTGCCAAGCATTGTTTTAAGCACTTCACATATGTTTACATATGCATTTACAACAACCTTAAAAGTTAGGTGCTGTAGCCATCTTCATTTTATATTGGAGAAAACTAAGGTGCAGAGAGTGTAGCTAACTTGCTCATCATCACATAGTAGTAAGTGTTAGAGCCAGGATTCTAACCCAAGCAGTCTGGTTTCAGAGTCTACTACATTATAAGATAGTAGCTGAAGGAATCGTATAGAACTGGGGAAGAATATTCACTAATAGGCGTGACATTTACTTTGGTGGGGACTCTGCTGATTTTATTCTGTGGATTGTTGCATTGCCAAGGGTGTATAGGTCCTTAGAGTTGGTCATGGTGTTAATTTAATATACTCTGAGAATTATGACAAGATGGGGCTGCAGAGATGAAGGCTTTCTTTCAATGACCTTCCAAGGTGCCATGGCCAGAGGACTGTGGTGAAAGCTGATCTGGACATTAAAATTCAGGGTTTATTAGTTAGATAAGGCAAGGTTTTTATGGGCCGAGTGCTGTTTGACTTCTCTGTTGAAGTAGTGGCTCTCTCAGCGTGGGGTCTGTAATTGAGTCTTTTATGGTGAACAATTTGGGGATTCTCAGTATGAACTTACCACTATAATTATCTTTTCTTGCACTGGATTGTATTAGACTTAGATGCTCTGCAATAAAGTGTTACTTTTTCTAAGAGTGACAATGAAACACACATAAATAGAGGTTCTTTTGTTCCAGACTCTGTCCTAAAATTTTATATCTGTTAAATGATTTTATCTTTACAGGAACACATGAATATATTAGGAAAGATACTTGCTAAAATGCACAACCATAGAGTAGGGGGGAACAAGGGATCCCAGAAAATCTTGGTCTAGAGTTCAAGCTCCTATCTGTTCTATGATAATAGTACAATAATTATAATAATAAACACTATTCAAACATTTAGAAACATAATCTCATGCATTAGAGAAACGAAGATTATTTCTTTCCACTAAACCTCTAGTTTTAAAGGTAAAATACAAAAGCAAAGGAAGGAGGAATTTGAAAGAAGAAGAAGAAAAAGACAAACATCCTGGAAGTAAGTTGTCAGATAAGCAATGAGATGATTTTTCCAAAGGCATAAAAGCGAATGTCACAGCTGTGTTTTAAGTTGGTATTTTCACTGGAGTTTGGTCATATGTCTATATAAGAACAATGTCAAATAAAAGCTACAGAGTCACTCATTTTTACAAGGTGACTACTATGTGTAAGCACTTCTGCTGGATCTATGATTTACACATCTCTCCATCACAGATAAATACAGAGCAGCTCTCGATGTAGCCAAGAACTGTCTCCTAACATGGCTCCCTGCCAAAACACACTCAGCTTCCATACTCTGTCTGCTGTCCACATTGCTGCCCGCCCAGAGAGAAAAGGAGCTCTTTGTGGTCTTTCGGTTCTTCCAGTGGAAAATTTCTATAGACTAAGCAGAGAGATAGCACAAAGCAGACCATTTGCAAATGGACACCATCCCCTGCCAAAGGCCATGGGGACTATAAAAAGAAACAGACTCCTACGGTGTGAATCTGCTAGTTTCATACTATAAATGGAAATTGTTTTTAAAATCTAAAGGGTTTGTAATGACTAAACATCAATACTAGCTTGTCTTTACCCTTGATGAAAAAAATGGTTAAAGGACATGCTTTCATACCAGCCAAGGAATGATGAAAAAAACCTCTAGGCAGCATCAAAGGACACAACACAAATGAACACTATAATCTAATTGCTGGGAATGGAAAATCCATCTAAATGTTTGTAAGAATGTGTGTGTATGTGTGTGTACGTGTGTGTGTGTGTCTGTGTGTATGTCTGTTTTAACATAATTAAGGAAGAATTCATTTGTAACATGAAAAACAGAATTTTTCCCTTATTCAATGTGAATGATTGTGTCTATCTGCTTAAAACATCACCAAAAAATGGTCACTATCATATTTTTTTAGCTGGGTTCAGGGAAACTTTTTACTGTAGTATTCTGAATCTGTTCCAATTTAGAGTTGAAAGATCCAAAATTACCCCAATGTGATTGATTCAGTGACTGCTTACAAACACAGCATGAAACTCCACTTGTCTTTTTAGGTAGAAGAGGCCTTCAAGTGATTCTGGGGTTCCCAAAGGAGCTAGCAATATACCTGTTTTGTGGTGTTTTTACTGCTGTCGCTTGAAAGTATGTAATTTGAGATGAATATTACTTTTTTTTGCCTAAAACTTTCAGTTATATGGAAGTTACAATCAATTTTGCTAATGAAATACAACATACATAAAATATAACATAGCTTTAGGACATAATATTTGAATGTGATTTTGTAGCTTATTACAATTGGTAGGATGAATTTAGTATAAACCTTATTTTAGCTAATTTACTAAGATAACTCGAATGCAGTTGGCTCCTTAGATTTTCTTCCATATCTACTTATTATTAAAAACACAAATAAACTCTATACGTTCTTCTGTCAGTCAGGTTGGAATAAGTTATGCTGTGATAACAAGCAATCCTGAAATCTTACTGACTTTCAGTCACAAAGATTTATTTCTTATTCATATGACTTGCCCATCGTGAGTTGACCAGAGACCCTCATTCATGTGTGCTTACTCCAGGATGCAGGCTGATGGAGCAGACCTCATCTTGAAGGTTCTTGTTTGCCTACACAGGTGGAAAGAGACCATAGTGAATTTTGCTCTAGTTCATAAAGCTTCCACCTGGAGGTGACATACATCACTCCTACCGGAGGTTACACGGGGAGAAAGCAAGCTCAATCCTACCATGTATTCTGATGGAGAACCAGAAATATTTGGTGAGCAGTACTAATTAATACCATAATCTTCAGTCCCCCTAAGTAGTAAAAACTGCTAAATCAAATCCAGTATGTAAAGCACCATGGCACAGTGTAAAGCTCTCCAGTGGGCAAAGAGAACATCAGAAATGTTTTCTCAGTTTACATCAACCTTTCTTATGAGTTAGTTATACTTCCTTCAATTGGTCTCTGTTCATTCTCTTGGTAACCCACTTTAATCCTGTTATTTTTCTTTACAGTCACTCTTCTGGAGCCACAAAGACCCCCTTATTTTCCTCCATGAACATGTTGGACACAGTTCTGCCTTAGGACTCCTCCCTACCCCCTATACCTGACATATCCACTGATTTACATGAAGGCTGAGGATCCATCTGGAAACAACCACACTCCACTGATGAACTCTGATGTTTGGACATACGAAATCTTGGCTACTGGATGGAGGTGAACCTGGAGGAAGTGCAAGTGCGGGGAGAAAAGACATGGAGGAAGCCCCAAGAACAAAGTGAAGATGGCATGAAATGAAGTGAGCTAGACTGAACAACAAAGCTGGAGAGCTGGAGAGGACAGATGGCTTGGTATCACAATGCAACTCATTGGAAAGTTCATTCCAATCCAGCCACCATGATTTATGGGTGCACCGTGAGAGAAAGAGATATGTGTGTGTGTGTGTGTTTGTGTGTGTGTATGTGTGTGTTTATGTTAATAAAAGACTTTAACATGTGGTGACAGAAGTGACCGACGTTATGTAAGTTTTGCAGTGGCACAGAGGTTACAATGTTCCATTCACTAGCATTGAATCTCATTCATACCTAGGTTGACAGTACTGGAAATGAGAGAGGAGTTTGGTATTGGAGTACCACCTCTATGAGCTCTCAAACCTGAGATTGCAGAGCCTGGCTCAGCTGGCAATGGAGGGGAAGGCACAAGGGATATCACTAACCACTGTGACATTTTGGAAAAAGGCGTCATGACTAATGGAGAATAAATGAGACATAGAGCCCTGAGGTGGAGTTGTGGCACTGCCTTCGGGCACAGCAGAGTTGCAGCTCCTCTGGTAGCAGTAGTCATTAGGATTCAACATGGTTGTTGCTTCCTCAAGCACTTGGGAGTTTTTTTTTTTTTTTTTTTTTTTTTTTTTTTTTTTTTTTTTTTTTTTTTTTTGTCATCCTTCCCAAGCCCCTAGCTTCTTGTGATCAGCCCATCAGCACACAGGAACAATACTCTTGCATCAGAGACTCTTATCTTTTCAGCGAGTTCTTGCCATTTATGGAACCACAGCTACTCTCTTGCCCTCCCCATGCCCTAGTCATAGGAAAGAGAACTCCCTTTTCCTTTGGAACGGTTGCCTGCATACCACTTTGTACTTGAAACATAAGCTTTACTTTCATTTAGTATAACCTTTTAGTACCCATCAGGAGAATGCTCAACAACCTAAACAATTCTATTTTGCTCATTTGCCATCAGCACTTTGGGTACTAAAGATGGAAAGCACCCCTTAATGGAGCCAGTATTATTACAGACAATTTGATAAGGGGTGATATTTACAGGGAGTGGTAGCTGCCAAAAGATTACCAAAAAATGAGAGTCAGACCTTAGGAACAATGTGAATAAAGACCATGGTTGGGAGGGAGGCACACCTAACGTGCAATTCTTGTTTTACTACTTAGTGGAGAGAAATTGGATCTATGTACTCTTGGTGAGCCCCAGTTTCTTTCACTGTAAAATGGGGATAATAACACCCATCACACAACACAGGACTGTTATTAAGAATTGAATGAAATTGCACGTGCAAAACTCGTAGTGCATAGGCATAGAGTAAGTGCTCAAGAAATATCATTTCTCTTCACTTAATGAGGTGGATCTTTTTATGAAATTTGGATGCATAGCTCCAAGGCCAAACCATAGGGCTGTTTCCAGTTGGTATCATTTAGAAGCCTAAGAAAAATTGTCCTGATTCTCACTTATGTTTTATCACATTTCCTGAAACGTCAAAACTAAAAATATATTATTTTTGCTTATGTTATTTACTTTCTGAGTGTCCTCATTAAATATATAGCTGTTATCAAGAAGGATAAAACATGAAGCTGTTGTAATTGCCACTGTAATGTGGATTTGTTTGTCAGAGGCAGGTTGATTGAGTGAAAGGCAGGGGCTATTGTTTTGTTTGTTGGTTTTGAGTGAAATGGAGAGAAGAAAATAAGTTTCTGTTGAGGTACAACTCCCCAAAAGGTCAGATCTGATTGAGATGCCAAATCTGGCAGTGTCTGGACTTTTCTTTGTGGAGAGGGAACAGAATAGAGGAAGAAAGTGAGAAAGGGGGAATACCAGAGGGACTGGCACTCACATTTTCCCACTGCTCGTAGGTATCTAAGGATGGCCCTGCTGGCTTGATTCGTTCGAAGTCATCTGTTTGGGGAATGCTAGAGGATGCGTTCATTATATTACAGTTGGACACAAACCCTTAGTTTCATTCAAGAATAACACTTCTGCTGTGGGAATATCAAATTCGAAAGTATCATCTGTTTTGGATTTGGAGTCAGATTTCTGAAAGCTTATTTATTTCTTGGGGGAGCAAGAAACCATGCCAGACTCAGGGAGGGATTTTCCTGTCCATGAGCATGGAAGCTGAGTGAACAGAGGAGCAGAACCAACTTGGCTGGGTCCTGGGCCCTGCAGCACCAGGAATTAGGTAATCTGCAAGCGTCTATGAGGGGAGCTACGCATGGGGCAACAGGCAGGTTGCTTACATCCTGACAAGGAACAAAGTTAAATTCAGACATTAGACTTTCATTTCAGATAGGGAAGGGAAGACTGAGCTAAAGTTCTAGGACAAGCTTGTCATACCCGTGGCCTGTGGGCAGCATGCAGCCCAGGATGGCTTTGAATGCAGCTCATCACAAATTCATAAACTTTCTTAAAACACTATAATATTTTTTGCAATTTAAAAAAATTTTTTTAGCTCATCAGCTATCGTTAATGTTAGTGCATTTTATGTGTAGCCCAGGACAATTCTTCTTCTTCCAGCGTGGTCCGGGGAAGCCAAAAGATTGGACGCCCCTGTTCTAGGACTAAGACCCATGTTTGATAGCAATACCTATATTATCAGAAGATAAAAAAATTCACCTGGAAAGACAGTTTGGAAGGGTAACACAGAAGGCCCCCATTACATTAAGATAGCCTGTAAAGGAATGGTCTTACTTTAACTAGTTACAGGAGCAGTTTTTGGAAACTTGGCCACTGGAGATTGGGATATCAGCCATGACATATATGGGAGAATAAGTGCTAAGACAAGGTCTTAAGGAGATAAACTATTTTTTGGAGAGAAATTTAAAATAACAGAGAGGCAGTGTGAAGGAAAGCTAAGTGTGAAGGCTCTGGGTGAATGCCCTCAGGCTGTCAACTCCTCCCCAGGAATGTGGACATAAAATGATATCCATCTCATAGTTTTGTGATGAAGTGAAAATGAGGTAATTACTATGAAGCTCTTAGGGCAGTGATTGGGCGTAGTAAGCACTCAGTCCACTTTAAGTGTTACTGTTTCTTTTAATGATTCTGAGCCATGCAGCTATTTCTCTACTTCCTCTAGACACTGAGATGTGGGTTTGTTCAGTGTCGGTATCCAGGCCCTCTAGAATCTGAGAAGAGTGCAATGGGAGCTTACAACCTCCTCTTTACCCTACTTATTTTCTTTTACTGTGGATTAAAATTTAAGTTGGCATGTGATCAGCTCATTTGAAGAGTATTTTCCTCCCTATATTATTATAAAGGGTATCTTCTTTTCTGCCCCTTCATGAAATTAGCATCAATTAGCGTCGTAACTCCAATAATTTATCCCATCAAGCACTTAAGAAGCACATACATATTAGGTAGTATTAATATCCAAATATCTCCTTTTTTTTTTTTTTTTTTAGACGGAGTCTCGCTCTGTCGCCCAGAGCTGGACTGCAGTGGCGCGATCTGGGCTCACTGCAAGCTCCGCCTCCCGGGTTTACGCCATTCTCCTGCCTCAGCCTCCCCAGTAGCTGGGACTAAAGGCGCCCACCACCTCGCCCGGCTAGTTTTTTTTTTTGTATTTTTTTTAGTAGAGACGGGGTTTCACCGTGTTAGCCAGGATGGTCTCGATTTCCTGACCTCGTGATCTACCCGTCTCGGCCTCCCAAAGTGCTGGGATTACAGGCTTGAGCCACCGTGCCCGGCCAAATATCTCCTTTTATCAGGAGATATTTCTTTAAAAGGAGATATCAGGAGATATCTCCTTTTATCAGAAGATATTTCAACAAAAGTTGAAATGCCTGAAAGAAATTTGCAATGTAGAAGTGTCTAGTCTAGGAAATGATCATCACTGAAGGTTGTCAAAACCTACTCCAGATAGTTTAATAAATAGTCCAGATAGTTTATTTTCTTCCTAATATTATCATGGAGTAAATTTTGATACCAAAATTTCGTAGCAGCATATTGTTTCTGTCAAGAATGATAATAACATATATTTCAAATCACTTTTATTCACATGTTTGTCATTACATATCATCACTATTAAAATCACAGTCTTGAGTGGAAAAAGAAAAAATATGAATGGCAAATCATATAGAGAAATCAAATTGGTTCAGCACATAAAAATATTCCATTTTCAAATGCCTTGCAAGACAAATGAAAAAGATTGAGTAGCGCTATTTTAGGGGCTGTCCCCAGCTCAGCATTTGTGATGAACTCTCTTGAAACAAGAGAGAACATTCAGTTTTCCATTCAAGTGCTCCTGGTAGTTCTTAAAAAGATGACTTTCAGAGACTTCACAAAAATAAATACCAAAGAAAACTAAGTTAGGAGTATTATCATGATTAGGTAAATCTCACACCTTGAAGAGTTTAAATTAGAGTCTTGATTTTTAAAAATGGAAGAGCAAACTCTAGGCTATTAGTAAATTTCTCTTTAGGAGAAGTTTAGCAATTAGAACATTTAAATGAATATGCTAAGACACTCACTCAACCCAACATTTGCAGCTCCAGGTAAATACTTGGATCCACTAAACCATTGATAAATTAATACATATTCATCGAACACTTGCTACATAACTAGTTCTGTTGCAGGTGGTATGACGTTTAAACTATAAATCAATTATAAATTATAATTCTTGGTATATAGGAGCTTCTTATGAAGTTGGAAAAGCAAACATAGGAGATTATATATAGTAAAGTCTTGAATGGTGAAGTTTAAACTATAACAGCAATAGGATTTTAGAAATGGAGAAGTCGAACTACTCCAGGAAGACTTCCTGAAGGACGTTGTACTTGAGCTGAAACTTAAGAGAGGTGTTGGTTTTGAATGAAGGGCAGTGGTATTCTAGACCTGAGAGAGACAAACAGGAGTTTGAATGTGGTATTAATGAAAGAGAATGAGAAGATAAAACTAGCCAGAACAGGGGAACATAATAGGAAAGAACTGAACATAGACCCACAATATGGGTGGCCTAGAAGTAAAAATCAAAATGCAGTTAAAAACATGCATGTTCCAAGATTGAATTTGTTCAGTCCATGTGGTCATCTAACATAGATACTATTATTCTTATAGAACTTGAACTTGGGTACTGCCAAATGAAGATGATGAATTTAAATGTTTTTTAACTTCTTACGGTGTAAGTAAGCCATGTGACTTATTTTTAAATCTCCTCACACCAACACATACACAGATGATGTAATATGATGTCTGTTATTTACTTCAAAATAATCTGACAGTGAGAGAGGGAGGTAGGTGAGGATAGAAACAAAATTAGTCATGAACCAGTAACTGTTGCTGCACATGGAATTTGTTATACAATTCTGTCTACTTTTTTGGTGTTTGAAATTTTTTTGTAACAAAAAACATCCTTCTACTTTATCTCTGCCATATATATCATCCTTGTAAAACTGGATCCCCTTGCCACATTTTCTAAGTATTACAAGTACGTAAAACCAGACAAACAATCTAATCTACAGGAAAGTAAATACACACACACACGCACACTCCTGAAGAATGAAAACATAAAAAAGCACCTAAAAAACTATCTAATTATAATACTCTAATTTGTAATTCCTCTTAGTTTGAAAGAGAGTACGTCCTAAGCCTGACTGACTCTTAATCTTATGGGTAGAATCTACTTTAATGTTTTGCATGGAGGATGCCTGAATACCTCGTAATCTGATTAGATTGTTGAGCAAGTATTTGTGTAGGTCACTTATTCTTTGTTGAATTGTGTGCCTTACCAAATGTTGGGACCAATGTCCATGTCTTCATGTAGTCATTCATTTAATGGCTTTCTAGTTAACCATATTTTTTTCTGAAATAATGATCAGTTATGTATCAATTATTAAACAATTGTTTATCATGCAGTGAAGCTGACATTGATGATCATAATTGCCAAAAACAATTTGGTAAATTGGAGAGCTTTTGGGAAAATAGATTTGGCTTGAATTAGAATCCTGGCTCTGTCTCTTGCAAATTATTTAACATGTTCAAGCTTCAATTTCATCAATAAATGAACTCCAACTACTTACCTCACAGAGTTGTTGAGAATATTAAACTAGACTTGCCTTTGCCAAATTCTCTCCTCCCATTCTATCTTGAACCCACTTCAGATTTTCACCTCTGCCTCTCTACTGAAAAATCGTGATGACCTCCATGTTGATAAATCTAAAATAACTTTCTCAGTTCTTGCCTTACCTGCCCTATCTTTTGTTTTCCTTCAGATAGATACACAGCCATTACCTTCACTTAATTTAGGTGTTTACTCAAATTTGTTTCCTCAGTGAGGCTCTCCATGCCTCTGTAATCTAAAATTTCAGCCCTTATGACATTTCATATTCATGTTTCCTGGTATACTTCTTAGCCTTATTTCATATATTTTACTTATATTTCTTGTTTACTTTCTATCTCATTCTCTCCCTGCCTACTTCTTCCTGTCTCCCATATAAGCTCCATGAATGCAGGGTTTATCTTTTTTTCCCACTGTTTACTATGTATCTCTAAAATAGTTGCTAGAACATAGTAGGCATTCCGAATATTTGTTGAATGAATGAATGGATGAGAAAATGTATTTGTGCCAGCAAAGTGCCTGTACATAATAGATGCTTAATCAAATTAACTTACTCTCTAATTTTTTCTTTTTCCTGTACTTCAATGGATGCAAACAAATTAATTTACTCTTTCCCCTTTTATGCAGATCACTGAAATAATTATTTTAATTAATGTTGAAAATAATTTAGGATAAGTTAGACCCCTAATCTAGCATCCCTAAAATTTCATAATGTAGCATTATATACCATCGTCGATATTATGATATTCTTTAATTCATTAATTTATTTTTCAACACACATTTATTCAATGTGCACTATGTATCAGGCATCTATATAAAATGCACGGCTGTCTTCAACGAGTTTCCAGCCTAGTGGGGAGGCAGATACAAAAAGGGATCGACACGTCAGAGGAAATGTAATAAGAGACCTATGTAGTGGGGAGACCCAACCCGTTCTGCGAGGCCCAGTGAGACCTCCAAAGGAGATAACAGCTGAACTGAGTGTTAAAAATGAGTACGAGCTGGTTTGGAGAAGAGAGGGTACAAAAGCAAGCCAGACAGGGAAGCTTGTTTGAGCAAAGAACCAGGTGAGGAACAGCTTGGTATGTTTTTGTGTGTATGATGAGTGGAGGGGCATCAGGATCAGATTAAGCATCAGTGGATTTTAAAGTGTCATGTGGCTGGATGTCTATTTTCATCTTCTGCACCCCCTCCCTTTTTTTTAGACAGAGTTTCACTCTTGTTGCCCAGGTTGCAGTGCAGTGGCATGGTCTCGGCTCATCGCAACCTCTGCCTCCTGGGTTCAAGCGATTCTCCTGACTTAGCCTCCCGAGTAGCTGGGATTACAGGCATGCGCCACCATGCCTAGCTAATTTTGTATTTTTAATAGAGACGGAGCTTCTCCATGTTGGTCAGGCTGGTCTCGAACTTCTGACCTCAGGTGATCCGCCGGCCTTGGACTCCCAAAGTGCTGGGATTGCAGATGTGAGCTACGGTGCCTGGCCTCATCTTCCCCTTCTTAGAATTGTGCTTTGTTTGTAGCTAATGTATAGGTACAGTAACCCATGTTTCATCTACAATCATAAACTTAGTGCCTTTGCTCTTTTATATATTTTAAAATACTTTTTATGGGGCCAGGAATCTTTGGATTATATAATCACTATATGAGAAAACAATATTTTACTATTATAATTATCACTTAAGACATGTAGAGATGATTTAGGGAGGTTAAATATTTAGATTGAAAATAATAATCATAATAATATTTTCTATGTCTAGGGGAAGATCTCTTGCTTAGTTCTTCTAGAAACTTGTATTATAAAGGAGATAATTTGTTCAACACAACATTTTGCACATAGAGAAAGAATCTTGCTTATACTGCCTATAACAAGCCAAATGAGACTTGTAAAAACAAGAGCATAATACTTTGGTAAATCACAATTAGGTACAATTTGGGAAATTAAGAATTTGAAAATTAAAAGCCATGAATATTCAAAAAGAGAATTCCTTACAGTTTTATAAAAAAAGAAGAGTGTCAACATTTTTATTTCATTTTCTAGAGAAAAATAATCTTGTATTTGTCAAAAGGGAAAATTGTGTTACTCATATAATGACTTAGTGCAACTATCATATTAGAGGCAGCCTATTAATCTCAAGAGAGCAATACTGAAGAAACATCATCTTCTGATTATTCATCACAACAACATTGTAAGGCAAATACAGGAAAACCTATACTAATTTTATTTTGTAAGAGAGCAAATACGTGCCTTTCAAAGGAGGCCTACATTTGTATTCTAGATGTGTTACAATGGTTGTGCATTCCAGGTGTGATGCAATGATCCAAGTCATCAGGGAGCACCTGTAATTTGATTTGTTCATCTTAATCAGGAACTCTGATAAGCTGTTTTACTATTACTGTGGGCTACTAGTTATTTTTTATAATCCGTTTCTCCCCTTGTCCCGGGTTCAAAACTATACAGCTAGTGATTATTGCTGCTTCCTTGCAGCTGTGTGCAACCTGCAACTGCTTTTGAGTCAATGGGATGTGAACAGATCTTACTGCCCTGGTCTTTGGCTCTTTTCTCCTTCCTGTTTTCTGAAAATGGACATGCCTTTGTTTTGGCCAAGCAGGCAAAGAAAATATGACGTGGTTAGAAGATAGGAAAAAACCTATGTCATTGAATGACTTTATTCAAGTGAACTACCCTGCCAATTCATACTGGCCAGTCTGTTGTGTGAGAAAAAACTTCTGCCTTATTTAAGTCAACGTGTTACTGATTTCTTTGTTATATCTATTCAGGTTATATCATAATTAATATAATTACTAAATACATTTAGTTGGGACTGATTATTAGAAACTCAAGACAACTGACAAAGTCGACAACTAAGAGTAAGTTATTGAAGTCACTATTAAAAAATACACAAAATTATAAAATTCATAAACCATGATGGCCTCTTTTGTGTATAGTTTATGTGTTTGTAGTTAATTCATCTGTAACTTTTAAAACAAATATTTGAATAGTTTCTCTGGTTAGATTTTATTACTAAAAGTAGGTTTTTTTAAAGAACAATTTTAACAGAATTTTCCTGGTCTCATAAGACATATTCTACATCACAGAGAAGATAATAAATAGGTAAATTTTAAAATGTTCAGGAAAATTTCTGATTTTGGGAGACACACCTTGAGGTGACCCCTCTTGAGTCATGCCGTTATATAAACTCCTCCCCTTGAGTAGGAACAGATTTGTGTTAATCCATTAAAAATGCAAAGATGATGGAATGCCACTTTCATGATTATGTTACATTATATTAGACTCTGTCTCAGAAGACTGTGTAGTATAGAGTTTTTCTTGTTGGCTTTGAAGAAGCAAATAATGATGTTGTAAGATGTCCATGGAAAAGAGCATGTGACACGGAGCTTCAGAATGACTTCTAGGATTTAAGTGCAGTCGCCAGCCAGCAGCTATTAAGAAGTGAGGCTCTCAGTCATATAGCTGAAAGAAAGTATTAATAAATTCTGCCAAGAACCAGGATGAATGTGAAAGTTAATTCTTCCCCAGTCAAGCATCCAAATGAGAACACATCTAGGCCAATGTCTTGATTGCAGTCTTGATAGAATCTGAACTAAGCTAAGCCTGGGCTCCTGACCCACTGAAACTGTGAGAATTAATGTGTGCTGTTTTAAGCCACTAAGATTGTGGTAGAATTTCATGCAGCAGTAGAAAACTCATCCTTTGGCAGCAATGCATTTTAAACAGGTAAAACAAAAACACATTGACGTGAATCCAAAATATTGTCTAACTCGATTTGAATCTCTATGGATGAAATTCTTACTCCTCTCAAGTTATTTTCCTAAAGCTTCAGGATATAAGACAACAGAACCTCTCACTAAAATAATTGGATTATACAGAAACAGTAATAACAAAACAGCTCATCTCATGTTATATCTCCATCTGGATAGCTACTTCTAATAGATGAATTTTTTTCTGATCTGCTCGCTCTTTCCTTCTTTCCTTCCTTCCTTCCTTCCTTCCTTCCTTCCTTCCTTCCTTCCTTCCTTCCTTCTTAGAAAATAGTCATCTGTACAACAAAATTATTTGGCCTATTTTGCTTCCTTTTAAAATTAGCTGTTGGTATTTGATGCAGCAAATTGTAATAATGGAGACAGAAAACATTGTAGTCTAAGAAAATTCTGTTCTAACAATTTTGGAAATTGCTTATGTTCCTTATGCTTAGAAATTATGCAAAAAGACATTCTTCTTAAGAAACTGTAGATACAAAATATTTATAATTAGATACAATTAGAATTACTTTGAAAACATGCCATTAAATTAACAACCTGTGGTTTGGAGGCTTAGAACATTATTAATTTATTAGTATTATGAAAATTTTTGTATCCCTTGGTAAATATCAAAACTCATTATTCTCTAAGGGCGTGTCTGCATAACATTTTTTTCTGCAAGCAAAATTTTTTTTTAGTAAAAGTGCAAATGGAAATATACATAGGTATATATTTCCTAAAAAGAAAGCTATTAACTGACATGGAGGGTTTTATCTTTAGTTCCTTAAATTCAATTTCTATCACCAGAATTTTGATTGAACAAGTCCTCATGGTTTCAGAAATGGGGACAAAAGGAAGTGAAATGCCTGTGCAACTGAATGTTTATTGTCTCCCCACAGAATCGGATATACTCTCTAGTTTCAGATCTACTGGTTTATTTAATCTCAGCTTAGCAGGTCTGCTGTGAAAACCTAAGATTTCTGGTAATGCTGTAATCACAAGAACTAGTTACTTGTCATCATCTTATAAGTAAAATTTGCTGCTTTAAGTTCCAGAAATTCTGAATAATTGATACAAATTAGTTTCCTGACTAGATTGCTTCCCCCACCAATAACATTAATTCTCTGGAAAATAGGAGAAGTATGAGAATGTGAAGGAAGGATTGTGTGTGTGTGTGTGTGCATGTGCGTGCGTGTGTGTGTGTGTTTGTGTGTATGTATACAAGCATTGATGGTTGGGTGCATGACAGCAAGAGAAATAACAGTTATATGCTGTAACCAAAATATCCCTGTGTAGTTGTGTAAGTTGTACTCAATCTTCAAGGCTCAGTTTGGTTATCACCTCCGCTATGAAGTACCTGTCCTTCCTCAAGCAAAACCAGGCTCCACTTGATTTCCGCTCTCATAGCACCCTGTAAAACCTCTTCAACATGTATCATGACATTTTAGAGTTGTCTTTCACTACTGGGTAGCCGAAGTCTCTTAAGGGTATGGATTTACCTTGTCTGCCTGTGGTATCCTGAGTCCCTAGCACAGTATGTGGTATGGAACTGGTTCTTGAGATATGGAGGAAATTGCAATTGGAAAGTGAAGAAAGGGAAGAAAGTAAAAAAAAAAAAAAAAAAAAAAAAAAAAAAAAAAAAAAAAAAAAA
>NW_016809457.1:2548801-2602199 GCF_001698545.2 Rhinopithecus bieti
GTGAATAAGAAAGTAAGAACGTAAAAGGGCATATGAGGTAATATTATAAATCTTGATAATATCTTTGGATGCCTTATTCATTTAGAATTTGTTGCCATGGCTCTTTTCTATACCATTCGTTTTTTTCCCATTACTCTCATTTACTTCTCATCTTAGTATACTGAATTTAGAGTTTTAAAATTGATGACATAGCATTCATATCTTCCCTTATGATGATCTAGTTATTAATATTCTTCTTAATGTTTATAGAATTGTTTAAAGTATAAGTACAATCATAATTCTCTACTTTAGTCCTCCATTCAATAGTAAAACTAGATGTGAGCACTATCCTAAAATGCACATAGATAGAAGAAAGAATAATTCCTCTTAAGAGGGCAGTAAAAACTGACATTTGCTGTGCATCTATTACATCCCAGGCACTGTGTTAGAAACATGTATGTAGATTATTTTGTGTGATCCATTTAGCAACTGTTGAGGTAGTTATATTCAACCAGGAGAAAGCAATATTAGAGAGGTTTTAGAAATGGCCTAATGCCCTGCAGCTGCTGGAAAAAAGGAGTAAAAATTTAAATACAGAACTGTCCCACTAAATTCTTGTGCCTTGCACCCTCAGTAGCCTGAACCAAATTTATTTTAAGGGGTACAGCAGCCCTTAGGGAGCCACCTTTACATTTTAACATATCAGAAAGGCTGAACCTGCTTTGGGGAGGATCTTGTCTGACTCATCTATTTTGCTTTGTGATACTTTGAATATTTTAACACCTTATCATTTTCATACCAGCTATCACTCTACACCCAAGGATAATCCTCCAATCCTTGGCCAATGAATGTCTTCCATGTCTAAAGTTACCCCATACCTATTCTCAGAATATTATTGTCTTAAATTTTGATATGGGAAAATTTATGGGGTCACACATGGAATTTTGTTACATGCATAAATTGTGTAGTGATCAAGTCAGGGCTTTTAGGGGATCCATTACCCAAAAAACTTACCTTTACCTTACATTCATTAACTAATTTCTCATCATCCACTCCCGTCCTTCCCCCTCACCCTTTCAAGTATCCATGTCTATCATTCCATACTCTATGTCCATGTATACATGTTTTTGGCACCCACCTATGAGTGTGAACATGCAATATTTGCCTTTCTGTGCCTGGCTTGTTTCACTTAAGATAATGACCTCCAGTTCCCTTCCTGTTGCTGCATAAGATGTGATTTCATTCCTTCTTATGGCAGAATATTTCATTGTGTATATGTACTACATTTCCTATATCCAGTCCTCACTGATGAACACTTAGATTGATTTTGCATCTTGTAAATAGTGCTGTGATAAACATATGAGTGCATGTATCTTTTTGATATATTGATGTTTTTTCCCTTACATAGATACTCAGTAGTGGATATTAAATATACTCGCTAATATATTAAATAGTAGCTGGGTTAAATGGTAGTTATATTTTTAGCTCTACTAATTTCTATGAGGTTGTACTAATTTATATTCCCCCCATCAGTGTGTAAGAGTTTCCTTTTCTCCATATCCTTGCCAATATCTCTCGTGTTTTGACTTTTTATTATTAGGCATTCTGACTAACAAAAATGGTGTCTCAATGTGATTTTAATTTGCATTTCTCTGATGATTCGTAATTTTGAGCATCTTTTCATATGTTTGTTGGCCACTTGTATGTCTTCTTTTAAGAAAAATGTATGTTCATATCCTTCGTCCACTTTTTACAGGGGTTATTTGTTTTTTCCTTGTTGACTTGTTTGAGTTCCTTATAGATTCTAGATATTAGTCTCCTGTTGAATGAATAGTTTGCAAATGTTTTCTCCATTCTACAGATTGTTTGCTCACTTTGTTGATTATTTCTGTTGCTGTGCATGAGCTTTTAATTTTAATTAATTTCAATCTGTCAATTTTTGCTTTTGTTCTCTATGCTTTTGATGTCTTAGTCATAAATTCTTTGTCTGAACCAATGTTTAGAAGAATTTTCCCTAAGATTTCTTCTAGCATTTTATAGCTTCAGGTATTACATTTAAGTTTTAATTCATCTTGAGTTGATTTTTGTATATGGTAAGAGATAAAGGTCCAGTTTCATTCTTCTGCATATGGCAATCCCATTTTCCCAGCACCATTTATTAAAAAAAGGTGTCCTTCCCCAAAGTGTTACTATTGGCTTTGTCAAAGATCAGTTGGTTGTAGGGATGTGGTTTTATTTCTGGGTTCTCCATTCCGCTCATTGATTGATGTGTCTTCTATTATATCAGTACCATGCTGTTTTGCTTTCTATAGTCTCGTAATATCATTGGAAGTTAGATAATGCGACACCTCCAGCTTTGTTTTCTTTGCTCAGGATTGCTTTGTCTATTTGGTCTCCTTTTTGGTTTCATACAAATTTTAGGATTTTATTTCTAATTCTGTGAAAAATGTGGTATTTTGATAGGGATTGCATTAAGCCATTGCTTTAGGCAGTATGGCCATTTTAATGGTATTCATTCTTTCTATTCATGAGCATAGAATGTTTTTCTATTTGCTTTTTTCATCTACAATTTCTTCCATTGTTGTATTATGGTTTTCCTTGTAGAGATCTTTCACCTGTTGGTTAAATGTATTCCTAAGTTTTTTTTTTTAAGCTATTGTAAATGGAATTACCTTCTTGGTTTCATTCTCAGCTAGATCATCATTGGTGTACAGAAACACTACTGATTTTTGTCCATTGATTTTGTATCCTTAAACTTGACTAAAATCATTTATCAAATCTAAAATTGTTTTTGGTAATGCTTTTGAGTCTTCCCTGTTCAATAAGATGTTAGCTGTGGGTTTGTCATATATGGCTTTTATTATTTTGAGGTGTGTTCCTTCTATGATTAGTTTGAGGGATTTTATCATGAAGAAATGCTCAATTTTATCCAATGTTTTTTCTGCATCTAGTGAGATGATTATATACTTTTTGTCCTTGATTTTGTTTATGTGATATATGACATTTATTGATTTGTGTATGTTGAGCCATCCTTGTGTCCCTAGTATAAAACCCATTTGGTTATGGTGTATTGACTTTTTGATGTGCTGTTAAATTCAGTTTGTTAGTATTTTGTTCAGGATTTTTGCATCTATGTTCATAAGCGATATTTGTCTGTATTTTCACTTGCATGTGTCATCTATCAGGGTGATACTGGCCTTATAGAATGAATTAGGGAGAATTCCCTCCTTGATTTTTTGGAAAGTTTCAGAAGAATTGGTATTAGTTCTTCTTTGTATGTTTGGTAGAATTCAGTTGTGAATCCATCTGGTCTTGGGCTTTTCTTTGTTGTAGGATTTTTAAAAATCATTGATTCAATTTCACTACTTGTTATTGGTCTGGTCAAGTTTTCTATTTCTTCCTGGTTCAATCTTGGGAAGTTGAATGTTTCCAGGTATTTATCCATTTCCTGTAGGTTTTCTAGTTTGTGAGTATATAATTATTCACAGTATTCTTTGATAATCTTTTGTATTTCCGTAGTATAAATTGTAATGCTGCCTTTCTCATTTCCAATTTTGTTTATTTGGGTCTTCTCTCTTCTTTTCTTGGTCAGTCTAGCTAGTGGTTCATTAATTTTGTTTATCTCTTAAAAATCAATGTTTCCATCATTCTTAGCAAACTATCACAAGAAGAGAAAACCAAACACCGCATGTTCTCACTCATAGGTGGGAACTGAACAATGAGATCACTTGGACTCGGGAAGGGGAACATCACACACTGGGGCCTATCATGGGGAGGGGGGAGGAGGGAGGGATTGCACTGGGGAGTTATACCTGATGTAAATGATGAATTGATGGGTGCTGACGAGTTGATGGGTGCAGCGCACCAACATGGCATAAGTATACATATGTAACAAACGTGCACGTTATGCACATGTACCCTAGAACTTAAAGTATAATAATAAAAAAAAAAATCAACGTTTCATTTTATTATCGTTTGTACTGTTTTGTTAGTTTCTATTTTGTTTGGTTCTGCACTGAACTTTGTTATTTCTTTTCTTCTGCTATATTTGGTTTGATTTGTTTTTGCTTTCCTAGTTCCTTGAGGTACATTATCAGCTTGTTAATTTGTAATCTTTCTACTATTTTGATGTAGGCATTTAATGCTATAAACTTCTCTTAACATGATTTTGCTGTATCCCAATGGTTTTGGTATGCTGTGTTTCCATTTTCATTTGTTTAAAAAAGTTAAATTTCTGTGTTAATTTCTTCCTTGACTTGAACATAGTCATTCAGGGACATGTTGTTTAATTTCCATGTATTTGTATACTTTCTGAAGTTCCTCTTGGTATTGATTTTAGGTTTATTCTACTATGGTCTAAAAAGATGCTTGATATAATTTTAATTTTTAAAAATTTGTTGAGACTTATTTTGTGTTCTAATATATGATCTATACTGGAGAATATTCTATGTGTTGGTGAAAAAAAGGTATATCCTACAATTATTGGGTAGAATGTTCTGTCAATGTCTTTTAGGTCCACCTGGTCTAAAGTCTAATTTAAGTTTTTTTTGTCTGAATGATCTGTCTAATGCTGTGAGTGGGATGTTAAAGTCCTCGACTATTATTGTATTGCTATCTATCTCTCTCCTTAGGTCTAGTAATATTTGTTTTATGAGTCTGGGTGATCCAGTGTTAGGTGGATATATATTCAGAATTGTTATATCCTCTTGCTGAATTAATCTCTTTATCGTTATATAATAACCTCTGTGTCTTGCTTTATTGTTTTTGATTTAAAGTCTGTTTTATCCACATAAGTAGAGCTATTCTGTCTCACTTTTGGTTTCCATTTGCATGGAGCATCTTTTTCCATCCTTTACCTTCATCTACATGTATCTTTACAGGTAATGTCAGTTTCTAAAAGCAGCATATAGTTGGATCGTGTTTTTAAAAATCCATTCAGCCAATCGATATTTTTTAAGTGGAATATTTAATTCATTTATGTACAAGGTTAATATTGATTTGTGAAGTTTTGTTCCTGTCATGTTGTTAATTGTTTTCTAGTTGTTTATGCATTCTTTGTTTCTTTCTTTTTCTCTGTCATTGTGGTTTGCTGGAATTCTGTACTTTTGCCACTTGATTTCTTTCTCTTCCTTCTTTGTGTAATTGTGTTACCAGTGAATTTTATACTTCCAAGTGTTTTCATGATGGTGAATATCATTTTTTGTTTGCAAGTTTAGGACTCTCTTGAGTAGTTTTTGTAATTTCAGTCTAGTGGTAATGAATTCCATCAGCATTTGTTTGTGTAGAAAAGACTTCATTTCTCCTCCATTTATTGAGGTTAATAGTGCTGTACATAGAATTCTTGACTAACAGTTTTATTTCTTTGACATTTTGAATATGTCATCCCATTTTCTTCTGGCCTATAAGGTTTCTGCTGAGAAGTCTGCTGCTAGTCTGATTTCTTTTAATAGATGACTGGAAGCTTTTGTCTTGCTGCTTTTAGAATTAGCACTTTCATTTTGACTTTTAGACAGTCTAATTAAAATTTGCTGTAGTGAAGTCTTTTGCATTGTATTTTCTGGAGGATTGCTGAATCTATTGTATCTGAGTATTTAATTCTCTTGCTATACTTGGGAAGTTTTCATCTATTACTTCATTAAATAGGTTTTCTAAGCCTTCTGATCTCTCTTTACCCTTGGGAATACTGGTAACTCATACATTTGGCCACTTTATGGTGTCCCAATGTCACCATTTGACAGCTTTGTATATTCCTTTTATATTAACTCATTTTTTTGCCTGATTGGATTATTTCAAAAGATCTGTCTTCAAGTTCTGAAATTCTTTCTTTTGTTTAGACTAGTCTATTGTTGAATTTCTGTTTTTTTAAAGATATCTTTTTGAATTTTTAATTCTTATCCTGAATTGCTTTTCTGAGTTATTTGTGGTGACTTTCAGATTTCTTTTGCATCTCATCAAACTTTTTTTAAAAAAGTACTTTGAATTCTTTATCAGGGATTTCAAGAATTTCTTTGAGTGTTATTGTATTCTTCTGAGGGTGTCATATAACCTTTTTTTTTTTTTCCATGTTTCCCATGTCTTTCCGTTGATTTCTGTTCATATGATGTAAAAGTCACATCTTATTTTTGAATTTACTTACATTGGAAGAGAAACTTTTTCCTGAAGTTGTGACCTTGATGTTGGTTGGCTAGGACCCTTTGCTTTTGCTTCTGGGTATGTGCTATAGTGAAATCTAAGTGTGATTTTCTTGACTAGAGTTGTGTCTGTGGGTCCCTTGGTGTGTTAGACTAGGGTTATTGGTGGAGGCTGTGGTATAGTTGTGCTGGGGATTGGAATGCCAGATGGGCCTATCTTCAGGTTTCAGTAGTAGTGGTGGTGGACTAAGCTCATCTATCCTTCTTCCCTGGGGAGGCATATGCTGACACTTGGAATTTCCAGACAGGCCAGTTCTTGGGCCTCTGGGTGGCCTTCTCAGGTGGCAATTATAGCAGTGGCATACTGGGTAAATCAGCAGGCTCTCAAGCCTATGGAAAGTCGGTGTGGCATGACTGATGGCAGTAGCAGTCATGATGAGATTCTCTTCTAGATCCCAAGCATTGTGTACCCTTATGTTGGTAGTGGTTGGAATGGGCTGTGATGGCCAACCTCCAGGCCATCTGGTGGTGCTTGCAGCTAGGAGTCAGCTGAGATGGTAGTGGTAAGGTGTTTTTGTCCAACCTCAGTTACCTAGGAGGAGGGCTCATCTGTCCCAGGTGATAGATTGGGTTGTGGAACCCCCACGATTCTGGATCCAATACACTGTTTTGAAGTGGATGAAACTGGGCAGAGCTGTACTGGGTAAGCTTGCACATAGGCCCCCCAAAGGTAAGTGCATGTACCAGTCATCATAGGTCAGGTTAGGGTGATCTTCAGGCCTCTGGCAGAATGCTTGGATGAGAGGCAGCTGCTGCTGCACTGAAATCCTGCCATGGAGTGGGTGAGTCCAGTCACAACAGTCACAGGTTTGGCCAGCGGGTGGGGAAATTGCATCCCTTTCATGGGGCAGGTGGCAAGTTGGGAGGCTTGTTTCCCTGTCCATATCGTTGCCTTATTTAATAAACTATATTAATATGCTTATGTTTGAACACTTCATCTTGAAAGTAATTTGTATTAATATGCATGATTTTCCTACATATGAGGATTTAGCTTATGTATAGTCATCCATTTTCATATGTTACTGATCATTTCAGTCTAACCTTTGAAATTAAACGTATGCTCTAAACAGGACTACTTTCTGTTTCCTGCAGGAATTAACTTGCATTTTTGTCTCCATATCTTTGCTCACCTTTTTTCTCTAATACCTTTAAATCCTGATCTATCTGTCCATTTTCAAAATACTATCCATCTTTCAAGGACCTGCCTGCATGTACCCTTCCTCTGCACTGAGTAAACATTGGAAAAGAAGATCCTGAGGCTTGGTAGGGATCTCACTTTTTAAGTTATAGGAGAGAAAGACATATTGACATGGCAAACAGCAGTGATGGTCTGAAGCTTGGTGTCCAAAGAACATGTGAAGATCAAGTATGTTTTAGATGGTATAAGAAGTCCCACCCAGACTTTTTTTAAGTTCCATCCTTGAAGTCTAGTGGTATTGCAATGGATTTGAGAAATTTTTGAACAGGGCAAGCCCACTTGCCAAAGTGATGGAAATAAAAATACATGCCTTAGCCCTCTGTAAGAATGGTTGCTAAGAATTAGCTGGCTTGTGGGGAGGGGCCAAGATGGTCGAATAGAAACAGCTTTGGTCGGCAGCTCACAGAGAGACCAATGCAGAAGGCAGGTGATTTCTGCATTTCCAGTTGAGGTACCCAGTTCTTCTCATTGGGACTGGTTAGGCAGTGAGCACAACCCACAGAGAGTGAGCAGAAGCAGGGTAGGGCGTCACTTCACCTGGGAAGTGCACAGACCCAGGGGACCTCCCTCCCCAGCCAAGGGAAGCTGTGAGGGACTGTGCTACCTGCCGGGGTACTATGTTTTCCCACGGATTTTTTCAATCTACAAATCAGGAGATTCCCTTTTGAGCCTACAACACCAGGGCCCCTGGTTTCAAGCATAAAACTGGGCGGCTATTGGGGCAGGCATTGGGCTGCCTGAGATTTTTCATACTCCAGTGGTGCCTGGAATTCCAGTGAGACAGGAGAACTGTACACTCCCCTGGAAAGACAGCTAAAGCCAGGGAGCCAAGTGATCTCGCTCAGTAGTTCCCACTCCCCCACAGCCCAGCAAGCTAAGAACCACTGGCTTGAAATTCCCACTGCCAGCACAGCAGTCTGGAGTCTGCCTGGACCACCGAGTTCGGTTGGGGGAGGGGCAACCGCTATTACTGAGACTTGAATAGGCGGTTTTCCCCTGACAGTGCTAAGGAGGCTGGAAGATTCGGACTGGATGGATTTACCACAGCACAGCAAAGTGGCTGTGGCCAGACTGCTTCTCTAGATTTCTCCTCACTGGGCAAGGCATCTGCAGGAAATCCAGCAGCACTAGTCAGGGGCTTACAGACATAACTGTCACCTCTTTGGGATAGAGCTCCTGGGGGGAGGGGCAGCTGCAGTCTGAGGTTGGGCGGACTTAATCTTTCTGCCTGCCAGCTCTGAAGAGAGCGGCTGATTCTGACAAGGGAGATATTTTCCCCAGACAGTGCACCAGCTCTGCTAAGGGACAGACTGCCTCTTCAAGTGAGTCCCTGACCCTGTGCCTCTTGACTGGGAGAGGCTTCCCAACAGGGGTCGACAGACAGTGCATACAGGAGACCTGTGGGTGGCATCAGGCCAGTGCCCATCTGGGGCAAAGCTTCGGGAGGAAGGAGCAGGCAGCAATCTTTGCTGTTCTGCAGCCTCCACTGGTGATACCCAGGCAAACAGGGTCTGGAGTGAAACCTCAGCAAACTGCAGCAGACCTGGAGAAAAGGGGCCTGACTGTTAGAAGAAAAACTAACAAACAGAAAGCAACAGCAACAACAAAAAAGACCCCCTTCACTCCCCAAAAAAACCCCATCCAAAGTTCGTCAGCCTCAAAGATCAAAGGTAGATAAATGCAGGAAGATGAGGAAAAACCAATGCAAAAACATTGAAAATTCCAAAAGCCAGAATACCTCTTCTCCTCTAAGTGATCTCAACACCTCTCCAGCGAGGGTGTGAACTGGTTGGAGGATGAGATGGACGAATTGACAGGAGTAGACTTCAGAAGGTGGGTAATGAAAAACTCCACTGAGCTAAAGGAGCATGTTCTAACCCAATGCAAAGAAGCTATAAGAACCTTGATAAAAGGTTACAGGAGCTGCTAACTAGAATAACCAGTTTAGAGAGGAACATAAGTGACCTGATGGAGCTGGAAAACATAGCACAAGAACTTGATAAAGCATACACGAGTATCAATAGCCAAATTGATCAAGTGGAAGAAAGGATATCAGAGATTGAAGATCAACTTACCAAAATAAGGCATATGAACAAGATTAGAGGAAAAAGAATGAAAAGGAATGAACAAAACCTCTGAGAAATATGGGACTATGTACAAAGACTGAACTTAGAGACATGAGAGGGGAACCAAGGTGGAAAACACGCTTCAGGATGCTATGCAGGAGAACTTCCCCAATGTAGCAAGACAGGCCAACATTCAAATTCAGGAAACACAGAGAACACCACTAAGATACTCCATGAGAAGATCTACCCCAAGACACATAATCATCAGATTCTCTAAGGACGAAAAGAAAGAAACAAAGTTAAGGGGAGCCAGAGAAAAGGCCAGGTCACCTACGGGAAACTCATCAGACTAACAGTGGATCTCTTTGCAGAAGCCCTACAAGCCAGAAGGGAGTGGGGGCCAATATTCAACATTCTAAAAGAGAAGAATTTTCAACCCAGAATTTCATATCCAGCCAAATTAAGTTTCGTAAGTGAAGCAGAGATAAAACCATTTCCAGACAAGCAAATGCTGAGGGATTTTTGTCACCACCAGGCCTACCTTGCAAAAGCTCCTGAAGGAAGCACTAAATATTGAAAGGAAAAACTGTCACCAGCCATTGCAAAAAGACAATGACACTATGAAGAAACTGCGTCAACTAATGTGCAAAATAACCAGCTAGCATTATAATGACAGGATCAAATTCATACATAACAATATTAACCTTAAATGTAAATGGGCTAAATGCCCCAATTAAAAGACACAGGCTGGCAAATTAGATAAAAAATCAAGACCCATTGGTGTATTGTATTCAGGAGACCCATCTCACATGCAAAGACACACATAAGCTTACAATAAAGAAATGGAGGAAAATTTACCAAGCAAATTGAGGGGGTGGAGGGGAAAGCAGAGGTTGCAATCCTAGTCTCTGATGAAACAGACTTTAAACCAACAAAGATAAAAAAAGACAAAGAAGACCATTATATAATGGTGAGGGATCAATTCAACAAGAAGAGCTAACTATCTTAAATATATATACACCCAATACAGTAGCACCCAGATTCATAAAACAAGTTCTTAGAGACTTACAAAGAGACTTAGACTCCCACACAATAGTAATAGGAGACTTTAACACCTCACTGTCAATGTTAGATCAACAAGACAGAAAATTAACAAGGATATTCAGGACTTGAATTCAGCTCTGGATCAAGTGGACCTAATAGGCATCTACAGAACTCTTTACCCCAAATCAAGAGAATATACATTCTTTTCAGCTCCACATTGCATTTATTCTAAAATCAATCACATAATTGGAAGTAAAACACTCCTCAGTAAATGAAAAATAACTGAAATGTAACAAACAGTCTATCAGACCACAGTGCATTCAAATTAGAACTCAGGATTAAGAAACTCACTCAAAACCACACAACTACATGGAAATTGAATAACCTGCTCCTGAATGACTTCTAGGTAAACAATGAAATTAAGGCAGAAATCAAGAAGCTCTCTGAAACCAATGAGAACAAAGAGACAACATACTAGAATCTCTGGGATAAGAGGGAAATTTATAGCACTAAATGCCCACATCAGAAAGCTACAAAGATTTCAAATCAGCACCTTAACATCACAATTAAAATAACTAGAGAAGCAAGAGCAAACAAATCCAAAACCTAGCAGAAGACAAGAAATAACTAAGATCAGTGCAGAACTGAAGGAGGCAGAGACATGAAGAACCCTCCAAAAATGCAATGAATCCAGGAGCTGGATTTTTGAAAAAATTAATGAATAGATAGACCACTAGCTAGACTAATAAAGAAAAAAAGACAGAAGAATCAAATAGACACAATAAAAAATGATAAAGGAGATATTACCATGGACCCCACAGAAATACAAACTACCATCAGAAAATACTATAAATACCTCTACACAAATAAACTAGAAAGTCTAGAAGAAATGGATAAATTCCTGGACACATATACAGTACTAAGACTAAACCAGGAAGAAGTTGAATCCCTGAATAGATCAATAATTTCTGAAATTGAAGCAGTAATTAATAGTGTACCAACCAAATAAAGCCCAGGGCCAGATGGATTCATAGCCAAATTCTATCAGAGGTACAAAGAGGAGCTGGTACCATTCCTTCTGAAACTCTTCCAAACAAATGAAAAGGAGGGACTCCTCCGTTACTCATTTTATGAAGCCAGCATCATTCTGACACCAAAACTTGGCAGAAACACAACAAAAAAAGAAAACTTCAGGCCAATATCCCTGATGAATATCGATGTGAAAATCCTCAATAAAATACTGGCAAACTGCATCCAGCAGCACATCAAAAAACTTATCCACCACAATGAAGTCAGCTTCAGCCCTAGCACACAAGGCTGGTTCAACATATGCAAATCAATTAACATAACCCATCAGATAAACAGAATCAAAGACAAAAACCACATAATTATCTCAATAGATGCAGAAAGGCCTTTGATAAAACTCAACGTCCCTTCATGTTAAAAACTCTCAATAAATTAGGTATTGATGGAACATATCTCAAAATAATAAGAGCTATATTATGACAAACCCATAGCGAATGTCCTGTTGAATAGGCAAAAGCTGGAAGCGTTCCCTTTGAAAACCGGCACAAGACATGGATGCCGTCTCTCACCACTCCTATTTAACATAATATTGGAAGTTCTGACCAGGGCAATCAGGCAAGAGAAAGAAATAAAGGGTATTCAAATAGGAAGCGAGGAAGTCAAATTGTCTCTGTTTGCAGACTACATGATTCTGTATTCAGAAAACCGCATCTTCTCAGCCCCAAAGCTACTTAAGCTGACAAGCAACTTCAGCAAAGTCTCAGGATACAAAATCAGTGTGCGAAAATCACAAGCATTCCTTTACACCAACAACAGACAAACAGAGAGCCAAATTATGAATGAACTCCCATTCACAATTGCTACAAAGAGAATAAAATACCTAGGAATACAGCTAACAAGGGACATGAAGGACCTCTTCAAGGAGAACTACAAATCACTGTTCAAGGAAATAAGAGAGGATACAAACAAACGGAAAAACATTCCATGCTCATGGATAGGAAGAATCAATATTGTGAAAATGGCCATACTGCCCAAAGTAATTTATAGATTCAATACTATTCCCATAAAACTACCATTGACATTCTTCACAGAATTAGCAAAAACTACTTTAAATCTCATATGGAATCAAGTAAGATCCTGTATAGTCAAGACAATCCTAAGCAAAAAGAACAAAGCTGGAGGTATCATGCTACCTGCCTTCAAAGTATACTACAAGGCTACAGTAACCAAACAGCATGGTATTGGTACCAAAACAGACACATAGACCAATGGAACAGAATAGAGACCTCAGAAATAACACCACATATCTACAACCATCTGATCCTTGACAAACCTGACAAAAACAAGCAATGGGGAAATGATCCCCTATTGAATAAATGGTTCTGGGAAAACTGGCTAGCCATATGCAGAAAACTGAAATAGGACCCCTTCCTTACACCTTATACAAAAATTAACTAAGATGGATTAAAGCCTTAAATGTAAAGAAGAAAACCTAGGCAATACCATTCAGGACATAGGCATCGGCAAAGACTTCATGATGAAAACACCAAAAGCAACTGCAACAAAAGCCAAAATTGAAAAATGGGATCTAATTAAACTAAAGAGCTTCTGCACAGCAAAAGAAAGTATCATCAGAGTGAACAGGCAATCTAGGGAAAGGGAGAAAATTTCTGCAATCTACCCATCTGACAAAGGGCTAATATCCAGAATCTACATGGAACTTAAACAAATATACAAGAAAAAAACAAGCAACCCATCAAAAAGTGGGCAAAGAATGTGAATAGACACTTCTCAAAGGAAGATTTATGTGGCCAACAAATATATTTACACAGCCAACAAACATATGAAAAAAAATCTCAACATCACTGATTATTAGAGAAATGCAAGTCAAAACCACAATGAGATACCATTTCACACTAGTCAGAATGGCAATTATTAAAAAGTCAAGAAACAACCGATGCTCGTGAGGCTGTGGAGAAATTGGAATGCTCTTACACTGTTGCTGGGAATGTAAATTAGTTCAACCATTGTGGATGGCAGTATGGCTATTCCTCAAGGATCAAGAACCAGAAATACCATTTGACCCAACAATCCCATTACTGGGTATATACCCAAAGGATTATAAATCATTCTACTATAAAGACACATGCACACATATGTTTACTGCAGCAATATTTACAATAGCAAAGTCATGTAACCAACCCAAATGCCCATCAGTGACAGACTGGATAAAGAAAATGTGGTACATAAACACCATGGAATATTATGCAGTCATAAAAAGAAATGAGATCATGTCCTTTGCAGGGACATGGATAAAGCTGGAAGCCATTATCCTCAACAAACTAACACAGGAACAGAAAACCAAACACCACAGGTTCTCACTCATAAGTGGAAGTTGAACAATGAGAGCAGATGGACACAGGGAGGGGAACATCACACATGGGGGCCTGTCAAGGGATGGGAGACAAAGGGAGGGAGAGCATTAGGACAAATACCTAATGCATGTGGGACTTAAAACCTAGATGAAGGGTTTATGGGTGCAGCAAACCACCATGGCCCCTGTATAACTATGTAACAAACCTGCATGTTCAGCACATGTATCCCAGAACTTAAAGTAAAATAAATACATAAATACATAAATAAAAAAAAGAATTAGCTGGCTCTCAGTTCATAATTAATAGCTGGGTTTTAAGGTGCAATTCCAGGCCTGTAAAGGAACTGAACTACAAGCTAAAGTAACTACACACATGATAGAGGAAGAAACAAGGTAGAAGTCTAGTACCAGGTACAGGGATGACAAAAATATGAATAGAGAGTGTGTAATTGTGAAATCACTTCAGCTCTGCACCTCACAGCCTATATCTGATTTGTATCTTAATTAGTTAATTAAGTCAGGAATCCAATAAGCATTTATTGAGTACCTTTCATATATCAGGAACTAACCCAGAGTAAAATGAATAAAACACAGTGGCTTAGGGTAGGGAAAAAATGTAAATATTAGGGATTTATATTGAATAAGATTATATTTCAGGAAAGAAGAAATAAAAGGTAGGCAGGATATTTGGACCCCGTTTAAGTTACGCAGACTTGAAGGATGGATCCCTGATTTTAAATAAACAGTACTGGATTGATTACTTATTTCTTCCTCCCTCCCTCCATTGCATGCCTTTTAGAATGTATCTATCTCGCTTCCATATCCAATTTACTGTTTTGAGACTGGATTCTGAGTGGGGAAATTGAGTGGATCACAGAATTAAAATTAAGGGAAAACTAAACCCTGGGGTGTTATTTTGGAACCTCTCTGCACACTGGCACTTATTATTTGCATATGTCCATGCCCCCTTTGGTTTCAGATGGCCTTTGGAGGCAACATGAGCTGAATATGTGTGATCATGCTCCTGCTTAACTCCAGCCTCACTTCCAAACGCTTGCCCTCCTGCTTTGACTCCAGCTTAAAAACAGGCCAAACATGTTCCCATTAAGGTCTTTGCACTTACTATTTATCTTGTGTGCATATGTGAATATGTCCACACAATTTATTCTCTTATTTTGTTCAAGACGCTGCTTCACGAGGGCAGAAACTTTGTTTTGTTTGCTGCTGTGTTCTCAGGGCCTGTAACTGTGCTCGTAGTAGATGCTCAATACATAGTGAATGAATATATTGCATGACTCAACATTTAGATCTAGGATGCAACTATTTACCAAGACCTACCAAGTGGCAAGCCCAGCTGTCTGTCGTTTTATCTGTTTATCTTAGGAAACATAATAGGCTGGAGTGTACTTGGTGGAGCTATTAATGGACACATCTGAGTAGCTGAGGGAGGCAGAGGCAGGAGAAACAAGTAGAGAGTGGCATATTGCATCATCTGGGATGGTATACACACAGGTTGGATCGTTACATTGCTAGATGATAAGGCGTTAAGGTGCTTACATCACACTTAAGGAAGCTTAATAGCAACTTGCCTAAAGTTGTCCATATATTGATATTCAATGACTTTTATTAAAGTAATGAATAACTTGATATTGACCTTATAAAGCTACATAGTTGAGAATTACTTAAAATAAGAATATCCATAATGACTTCCTTAAAATTACTGTTTAGGTTCAGATTTATAAGAAAGTGAACTATTATTATGCCATTTCAAAAATAAGGAAATCTTAGTGTTAACTTGAAACATAAGCCAACATAATATTCAATCAGATAAATGATTGACTTATCTAACTATCATAAGACTGTGAGAATTAAAGGAATTTACACATGATATGCATTTAAAACATCTGGGTACGGGGCTGGGCGTGGTGGCTCACTCTTGTTATCTCAGCACTTTGGGAGGCTGAGGCAGGTGGATCATGAGGTCAGGAGTTCAAGACCAACCTGGCCAAGATGGTGAAACTCTGTCTCTACTAAAAATAGAAAAATTAGCCAGGCATGGTGGTGGACATCTGTAATCCCAGCTACTCGAGAGGCTGAGGCAGAGAATTGCTTGAACCCGGGAGGTGGAGGTTTCAGTGAGCCGAGATTGTGCCACTGCACTCCAGCCTGGGCGACAGAGCAAGACTCTGTCTCAAAAAAAAAAAAAAAAAAAAAAAAAAAAAAAAAAAAAACAAAGAAAAAAAAGAAACAAACAAACCAAAAACACACAAAAAAATCCAGCTGCATACATAATAAGATTCCACTGTTGAGTAGCAATTATTATTATTAGTGATACAAATAGTAGTAGTAGTAGTTCTATACTGTGATCTCTCTCTCTCTCTGTCTTTCTTTGTGTCTTCCTCTCAAATAGAGAGCAAGTCTTTTATAGCATGAACCATGTAATATATTTCTATGCACAAGGAAGAGACGCAATACAAATATATTGAATAAATAAATAAATAATTCAGTTTGAAGATTTCTATCTACAGAAAACAAAAAAATAATTCTGTTGTTTTTGGAATGGTACTGTTACTACTATTTGCAGAGAGGAATGGAGAGGGGAGGAAAAGTGTACTTTTACGGTGAGGACCCTGGGCTTTATCATATGACAGTGCTGGACTTCACTGCTACTTACTAGCTATGTTTGCATGGAAAAGTTAATTTAATCTAAGATTTAGCTTCTTTTCCTGTAAAGTGGGAATAACAACAGCTACCTCTCAGAATTTTCTTGAGGACTAAGTGAGAAATGTACAACATGTTACTTGCATATTATTTTGCCAATTCTAGTAATTATTATAATCACTCAGGAATCCATAGCAGTGTCTTATAAGAGGTATAGAAATGTAACAACCTTAACATATGACATATCTCTTTCTTCCTATTATATTTTATAAAGTTAAGGACATTGACAATAAAATAGAGTAAGTCAGTAAGCATTACTTCTTCGTTCATTTGGAAATGCATTATGCTCTGTTTTGGGACCACTTCTGAATTCTTTTTGTATTATTCTGAAGAATTTCACTTGTTTGGCTTGTAACAAATTAGGTTAGGAGTCTGTAAGAGACTGTGTCTCTGATTGTATTATAGTCCCAGCTGCATCAGGGTCTGTTCCTTATGTTGAGCATCTTGGTATTGTAAAAGTATGTCTGATTCAACTATAGGTTGCAAGTTCTAAATTTGTGTCCGAGTTTCCCCATTGCCATTAGCAAGAGACCCACAGACTGGTTTCGAATCCTCCGTAAAGCCATTTGCTTAGGTGTAAAATGAGCGTAATCGTCTGAGTGTGCTCAACAACTTATTGTGAGCTGAAAATGGGTTAATGCATGAATAAGAGCTTTGGAAGTTGTCAAGTGCAGCACAATATATGACTAATAAATCAACAATGATTTATCGGTGCAGAGTGAGTGGTTAATTTCATCAATGCCTAAGGCATTTAGAAAGTTACATTTGTGTTGTATATTCTCAATTGCAAGTACCTGAATTAGAATACATTAACAAACATGATTGATTTGGGAAAACTATCTTGAAGATACCTTATGTTCTCTTATATTAAATCTCACATTTAGATTTCATTTTGTGGTTATTCATCATTTTTGGAATTGCTGCTTATTTCATGTTAACATTAAAGAAAAATAACTATTTCGTGGTTTAGGTATAACTCCTACTTGAAGGGTGCAAGAGAATATTTACTACTCGGATGCTTGAGACATACCAAAAAATGCTTTTTGATCCTTTATCAAGAGGATGTAATGACCAAGATTGATAAAGAAAAATGCAGTGGTTAACTGCAATCATCTCAAAGATGCTCTAATGTCATTTCATTTTCAAATATTTTCAAAGTGAGTACTTCAAGTGGTAGGGGCAGAGGAATAAGATGTAATTAAATACTTTTTTTTTACTCAGAGATTTTAAAGATTATTATATACACAGTAAAATTGGTAATTTTTCTCTAGCATCTAAATCCATTACTAATGACCAAATCCTTTGCTTTAACAAAATGAGAAGACCTTGTTGATTGAAAAAAATGTAGGGGTAACTGTTAATGGATTTTTAAGGCCTGCATTCTTTCGTATCCTGTATGTTACCTTAGTTATTAAATTCCTACTATAGTTCTCTGTTTTCTGTGAGAGTTCATATATACTGAATGACTTGTCTCACAGTAAAATACAGTTTCTTAGAACATTATTTCAGTGGGTTTATTTGTTTTTTGTTTGTTGAATTGTTTAAGTTCCTTATAGATTCTGGATATTGGACCTTTGTTGGATGCAAAGTTTGTGAAAATTTTCTCCCATTCTGTATGTTGTCTGTTTACTCTGTTGATAGTTTCTTTTGCTGTGCAGAAGCTCCTTAGTTTAATTAGGTCACAGTTGTCAAATTTTGTTTTTATTGTAATTGTATTTGGGAATGGAGTCATAAATTCTTCACCAAGGCTGATGTCCAGAATGGTATATCCTGGGTTGCCTTCTAGGGATTTTATTGCTTAAGGGCTTACATTTAAGTCTTTAATCCACCTTGTGTTAATTTTTGTATATACTGAAAGGAAGTGATCCTGTTTCAATCTTCTGCATATTGCTAGCCAGTTATCCTCGAACCATTTCTTAAACAGGGAGTCCTTTTCCCACTGTTTGTTACTGTTGACTTTGTTGCAGACCAGGTGGTTGTAGGCAAGTGGTTTTATTTCTGGGTTCTCTTTTCTGTTCCATTGGTCTATGTGTCTATTTTTGTGCCAGTAACATGCTGTTTGCTTACTGTAGCCTTGTAGTATAGTTTCAGGTTGGATAATGGGATGCCTCCCACTTCATTCTATAACCCTATTAAAAAATGGGCAAAGGGCATGAACAGACACTTCACAAAAGAAGACATATATGTGGCCCACAAACATATGAGAAAATGCTCATTATCACTAATCATTAGAGAAATGCAAATCAAAACCACAGTGAGATACCATGTCATGCCAGGCTGCATGGCAATTATTAAAAAGTCAAAAAAGAACAGATGCTGGTGAGGCTGTGGGGAAAAAAGAACAGTTATACACTACTGGTAAGAGTGTAAATTAGTTCAGCCACGTGAAAAGCAGTGTGGAGATTTCTCAAAGAACTTAAAACAGAATTACTATTTGACCCAGCAATCCTACTACTGGGTATATACCCAAAGGATAATAAATCGTTCTACCAAAAGACACATGCACTCAAATGTTCATTGATGCCCTATTCACAATAGCAAAGCTGTGGAATTAACCAAGATGCCCATTAACAGTGGACTGGATAAAGAAAATGTGGTTCATATACACCATGAATTATGATGCAGCCATAAAAAGAATGAAATCATGTCCTCTGCAGCAATATGGATACACCTGGAGGCCATTATCTTACGTGAACTAATGTAGGAACAGAAAACCAAATAATGCGTGTTCTCACTTGTAAGTGGGAGCTAAACATTGAGAGCACATGGACACAAGGATGGGAACAATAGACACTGGGGATTGCTTGAAGAAAGAGATTAGAGGGGAGCATGGATTGGAAGGCTAATTATTGGGTACTATGTTCACTACCTGAATGACAGGATCATTCACACACTAAGCCCCAGTGAAACACAACTTACCCATGTAACAAACCTGGACGTGTACCACCTAAACCTAAAATAAAAGTGGAGGAAAAAAATTTATTTCAGTGCAGAGTGTCATATACTACTGAGATAGGGAAAAATCCTGAAAAATGTCAGCATCTGCATTTCTGGATACGAGGCTTAAAGCATTAACTTCTACAGCAAAAAAATATTTTTTAATAGACAATTTCAAGCATACACAAAAGACAAAAATATAATATGAACTTCATTATAGCCATAACCCAGATTCCCGAATTAGCAAGATTTTGCCATTTGTGCTTCCTCTGTCATTCTTTTCTTCTCACCCCTCCTCCTTCCTGACCTTTCTTCCTTCCTTTACTTTACTGAAGAATTTCAAAGCAAATCTCAGATCTCATTCCATTTCACTCCCACATACTTCAGTATGCATCTATACAACATGTAAACCTTTTTCTATATAACCTTAATGTCATTATCACATATAATAAATGTAAATGTAATATTTTTGTTATGATTTAGTAATAAGTTCATACTAAATTTCCCAGACTTGCTAAAATGTCTTTTACATTTGATGTTTGAATCAGAATTCAATGTTCACAAATCACATTTGTTTTAGCTCTTTACCTACCTTGATCCTTTTCTCTTCTTTTTTTCATGCAATTGACTTACCACTGAAACTGGATTAGCTGTTTTCTTGTAGAATTTCCCACAGTTTGGATTTGTTTGATTGCTTCCTTGTAGTGTCATTTAATTTGTTCTTTTAACTCCCATAATTTCTATAAATAGAAGCTAGCTCTAGACTCTTAAAGAGTCTAGGTGTATTTTTTTTTTTTCGGGTGGAGTACTTAGTAGAAGATTCTGTGGGATCCATGTTATTCCAGATAAGGAGGAACCAGGTTTTTTATTTTCTACTTTCAATGGAACAGCCAGAATTGTTTATTGGAATGTTTCAATCTACTTTTATGTAATGATTGTATCCACTGATGATTATTACTGGAATCCATTATCTCACTGAGGGTTGCATGATGGTGGTTTCTAATTGTATTTTTCCTACCACATGTGTTAGCTACAATTTATCTAAAAAGAAAACTTCCTCACACCATTTAGGACTATTTAGTTGCCCTGAAAGACAATTTATACAGACAAACAAGGTAAATGACTATTTCTTTTTCTTCAAATTGTCAGTGTTCATAGTAACTAATGCCCTAGTTATCTCCAATAGTAATGAGTGGGACTAATATGGTTAGGATCTGTGATCTCCCATCCAAATCTCATGTTGAATTGTAATCTCCAGTGTTGGAGGTGGGGCCTGGTGGTAAGTGATTGGATCATGTGGGCAGATTTTTCATAAATGGTTTAGTATTGTCCTCTTGTTATTGTCCTCATGATAGTGAGTGGGTGCTTGTGAGATTTGGTCTTTGTAAGTGTGTAACGCCTTCCCCCTTGCTCTCTTGCTCTTCCTGCTCTGGCCATGTGATGTGCCTGTTCCCCCTTTACCTACCACTGTGATTGTAAGTTTCTGGGGCCTCCTCTGAAGCTAAGCAGATGGCAGTATTATGCTTCCTATAGCCTGTAGAAACGTGAGCCAATTAAACCTCTTTTCTTTATAAATTCCCCAGTCTCAGGTATTTTTTCATTCTCTCTTGTCATTAAGTCGAAGATTTTGATATATTCACATATGTAAATCAAATGTAGCCATAACTTTAGGTTTACACAAAAAAACTGCAGAGAATTCCCATATACTCCATACACAATTATCGCTATTATTAATATCTTACATTAATGTGGATCATTTACCACAATTAATGAAATAGTATTGATTCATTATTATTAATTAAAATGCATATTTTATTCATATTTCCTTAGTTTTTACCTGATATCCTTTTTCTGTTCTAGGATCCCATCCAGGATACCACATAACATTTGGTCGTGATGTCTCTCCTTAAGCTCCCTTTGGCTATAACAATTTTTTAGACTTGTTTTCGATAATCTTAACAGAGAACTGGTCAGATATTTTGTAAAATGTTCCCCAGTTGAATTTGTCTAATATCCTTTTCATGATTATACTGAGATTATGGATTTCTGAGAGGAAGACCAAAGTGGAAAATTCAATTTCATCACATCATATCAAGGATATATGCAATCAACATGACTGATCACTGTTGATGTCCTCGATCACCTGGCTTGATCAGTGTTTTTTAGATTTCTTCAGTGTAAAGTCACTCTTTTTTTCTGCCTTTCCATATTGTATTCTGTGGAAGTAATTCACCGTATGCCATCCGCGTTTAAGGGTAGAGTATTACAAAATTATCTAGAATTCTTTTACATAGGAGATTTGTCTCTATTTTTTGATCATTTATTTCAGTAAAGACTAATGTATTTATTTCACATTTTAGGTTACAATCAATCACTCCTTTGTTTATCTTGTTGCTTAAGTAGCTCCAATTTTGACTTTTGGGAGCTCTTTCAGTGAGTTCCCGTGTCCATTTGACATACTCCTATTGCTGTGAATCTTTGTTGTTTGTTTGTTTGTGAACATTGCCTTCCTTCTGGCACTACTAGATGCTCCAGGCTCATCTTATAAAGTTCCTGCCTCAGTTCTGAATAAGCTCTTTCTCTAAGGAGCTCTGATTCCTTTTTTTAGAAAACGGTATTAAAAACCAAAGATCTAGGTGCTAGATATGTTCATTGCTGCTGGGATTATTGCTTTTAAGCTCTTAATTCCTTTTGATTCTCCAATTTTTCCATCTCTGTCCAAAGAGAGCCTCTTTAAGTTGGCTTTAGTGTTACTCTTAAATAATTCCATAGGCCTTTAATTGCTTCCTTCTTTTCCTGGCCCCCAAAAAGGCTCCCAGGCTCAGTTGGTATGTTTTTTTAGATCTAAAATTAGCTATTGGTCCCATTGTGGGAAATGATATTTAGACACCAAAATCTAGGGGCCAGTAAAAGAAATTGGGCCAGAATTAATTTTACTGGGTTCTTATTGCTTCTAGGATTTTACAGTGAACATATTTAAGAAATACATATTTTTTGGAAAAAAAAAACACATGTTCATATTGATTTTTATAATTTCTTTAATATTATACTTTTATTTATTTTCTAACACAATGCAATTCTTAGTTTTCAGTGTAAGAGAAGTATATGTGTATTGGGTACAGTTAGTATATATAAAAAAGTACATATATATATAATGTGTCTATACATACGTGTGTATGTATTTTTATATATAATCTTAGGGTAATAGTACCAAAATTACTATTGGTACTATTACAAAGAAACTGAAATTACTTTTGCACCAACCTAATACTAACAATAAAGTTAATGAACAAAGTTTCACATATTTTCACAGCTCTTTTTGTCTTCAGAAAATATTCCAACGTGGGTATGTAATCAAATATTGTCTTCTAATGTCACGTGATTGTTTTCTTTGTTATATTATTTTATTAATTTTGTATACAACCACATTTATTTATTTTCACTTATTTTTAGAGAAAGCTCTTTTAAATTTAAAAAATATGTACATTATTTACATGATTCCCAAACTGAAACTATGTAGCAAGGTATATCCAAAGAAATCTTTGTATTCCTGCACCCTTCACGTTGTTCATTCTCTCACCATATAGGTAACCATTTGTATTTGTTTGTTTTTGGTTTTCCTTCCAATGTTTTCTTTATCAAATTTTCTGTACCTTGCTTTTTTTTTTTTTAACTTAAAAATATATCTCAGCGATTACTCCATGGTAGTAAGAAACCTCCTTATTCCTTTTATACATTGTATATTTCCTTGTGTGTTGTGTCTATGCCATAATTTATTCAACCAATCCTCTATCAATAGGTGTTTGGATTTTCTCCAATCTTTTACTATCACAAATAATGTCTTGATGAATAATCTTGTGCATTTGTCACTCTATATCATTGCTAGTGTGTTTTTTTCTCTTTTGTAAAGTAAGGATAACAAAAGTGCTTTGTAGATTTGTTGAGAGCATAAAATGTGATGTGGTGTATGATATGTTTGGTGTAATTTCTGGCACATGGTCATTGCAGCTGCGAGTATAATTATTATTAACTTTAAAGTGCTACAATTCCTGTTTTACGGTATTGTGGAAACACATTGCAGAGATGTTTAATCCCAACTCTGTGTGTGTGTGTCTGTTGGACACAATGAGTGTCAGCAGGAGAGGGGAAGGTTAGATAGAAACAAGTGACACTTCAGCTGAGGCTTAAGGGGAACAGATTTTTGGGTTGGGGGAGGATGTTCCATGCAAAAGAAGCATATCGGAAGGTGAGATAATGAGAAAAAACAGGTATTTTTGAGAACTTCAAGTAAAACTTAGGTTATAAAGGAGAGGAATGGTGACTGATGACGTAAAGGTAAGCAAGTGGTTGATACCGGAGGGATTTTTCTGCTACTGAAGGTGATGGAGAATTAGTAAAGGATTTTATGCCAAGAAAGGACATGACAAAATTTTTATTTTACAAAACTCATGCTAGCATTTCCTCTGTCATGCAGGAAATTCAGGCAAGAAATACGAGGAACTAAACTGTGGCAGTGACTGTGGACGTGGAGAAATTATTCCCAGCTCACTCTTAGGACTCTTTCATCTCTGACTTTAGGACTCCAGCCTCTCCCAGTTCTCCATTTTTTTTTTTTTTTTTTTTTTTTTTTTTTGTTGTTTTTTGAGACGGAGTCTCGCTGTTGCCCAGACTGGAGTGCAGTGGCCGGATCTCAGCTCACTGCAAGCTCCGCCTCCCGGGTTCACGCCATTCTCCTGCCTCAGCCTCCCAAGCAGCTGGGACTACAGGCGCCCGCCACCTCACCCGGCTAGTTTTTTGTATTTTTTAGTAGAGACGGGGTTTCACCGTGTTAGCCAGGATGGTCTCGATCTCCTGACCTCGTGATCCGCCCGTCTCGGCCTCCCAAAGTGCTGGGATTACAGGCTTGAGCCACCGCGCCCGGCCCCAGTTCTCCATTTTTTAAAATTTCTTTGCTTGTTCTTCCAGCAACTGTCCTTTAAGGAAGTCACTTCCTAAGAATTGATTTGAAGTCTCTTTCTAGCGCTATACTCTTTTGGGGTGCTCTCATTTACTCTCATGGTTTCAAATGTTACCTCTATGCAGTTGACTTGCATATCTGCATCTCTATTTCTAACCTAACTCTTTCTGAAATTCCAGATTGGTATATCCAACTGTTAGCTGAACATTTCCAGTTGGATTTCCTCAAAATACTTTGAACTTAGCATTTTTCAAACCAACATCATATCCTCTCCTCCCCTCTCCTCTGGCCCCTCCCCCCAAACACAAACCTTATCTTTTTGGTCTCCTTCCTCATTACCTGCTTTACCTTGTCATTGAAACAAGAGCACTCCTTATGTCTTATCCATATACCTCACAGACATCTGTGCCTCAGGTGCTGTCACATCTGTGGTCTGTGTCTAACTTTTCTATCTATTTCCCCTGACATAGCTTTGGCTCTAGCCTTCATCACTCCTCACTTGTACTATTATTAATCATAACTTCAATGGTTTCTCCTCCTTAGTCTTTTCCTTCCCTTTACTTATCTTTTACTACCAGCATGGTGCTTCCAAAATCTGCAATGGATTCTGATTGTCTTCAGAATACAGGTCATGGTCCTGTGATGAGACATTTGGAGCTCTGTGGCTGCCCATCAATCTACCTTCCAACTCTGAGCTGCCACCATGCTCCATGAACATCAGCAGGTTCAACAAACATTCCCTGTGTTTTCCTTCAAGCCTCTCCTTGCATGATTCCTTGGGTGACGGTGCCATTTTTCCTGTTATTTCCCCTCCAAGTCCTCTTTACCTTTCAAGTTCCACCTCTTACATCCCCTCCCCAGTGAAGCCCTCTTTGAACCAGTCTCCTACCAGCTTTTAGCATAAATTGACCCCTTTTTCCTCTGAACTGCAACACATTTCTAAGAACCTTGACTTTGCCAACTATGGCTATAATTGTCCTCCCTGTACTTGATTGTATATGTGGGTCTCCCTCACAAAACTATACGTTCATAAAAACCTGTCATCATACCTTATATACGGTGGTGCTCAGAGTATCATCTGGAATTATTTATGTACAATCTCTTGTAATTCGTTATCTTTAGGTCCAGAAGGTAAAATCAGCATAATGAAATTGGTTGAATTCTGACAATTATGACCAAACATTTTAACACATTTTACTGAGTACTTAGTAGGTATCAAGCAACATGCCCAAAGCTTTATAGATCTCATTTTCTTATTCATTCTGACTACCCTGTGAGATAGTTTCTGCTATCATGTCCACTTTATCAAAGGGGAAATTAAGATTTAGGGACACTAATTAAATTGCCAACATCATAAATCAGTAAAAGGAAGAAGTAGGATTCAAACCCAGCTGTAAAAGACCTGTGCCTTAGACACATCAGATGCTTTCCTGCTCCAACATTGTTGAATGGAAGAACTGGTGCATAGTGTGAGTTCAGAAAGCCATTAAATGTCAGTAACTTGGTATGAGTTTGATGGGTTTTAGAACATAGTACACCAAAATATGGCACCTCAGCATTTGAGAAAACAGTAGAAGCAGGAATATTATTCTCATCTTCCCTGTCCCTTTTCCCCTGAAACAGGTCAAAAGACCCTCATTCTAGAGGTGCCCTCCCTATACCTGGAAGACACAGGGACACAAATAACACACAAGAACACAGGGACACAGAGAATAATGTGAATAAATAGGCCTTACTAAGTTCCCCCCAGTTTATTACCATTGGATCATACCCCCTTTGTTCAGTCACACTTCTCCATGAGTATCCATTTCTTCATCAAGACTGGCATTAAGCAGCGAGGCATGGTGGCTCATACCTGTAATCCTAGCACTTTGGGATGCTGAGGCAGGAGGATCACTTGAGGCCAAGAGCTTGAGACCAGCCTGGCCAACATGACCAAATCCCATCTCAACTAAAAATACAAAAATTAGCCGGGCTTGGTGGGGCGCACCTGTAGTCCCAGCTACTTGAGAGGCTCATGCAGGAGAATTGTTTGGTCCCAGGAGGCAGAGGTTGCAGTGAGCTGAGATCGCACCACTGCACTCCAGCCTGGGTGACAGAGTGAGACTCTGTCTCAAAAACAAAACAAAACAAAACAAAACAAAATACCAAAACTGGCATTAAAAATACACAGGTTTTCCTATTTATTTGTGTATTCAATTCTTATGGTTCCCATGTCACATAAAACTTATATTAAATAAATTTGTATAATTTTATATTAAATAAATTTGTATAATTTTTCTCTCATTAAGCTGTCTTTTATTATAGGGACCTCAACCATGAACTTGGTGATGAGCCAGAAAACGTAACTTTTCGTTCCCTACAAGACCTGTAAGTCCAAAACAAAATTTTGTGCATTTGCTGACTAAGGACAATAATTCCTGTAGTGGGAATATTAAAGACAAGTCTAGGAGTACCATAAAATGATAAAAAAAAAAAAAAAAGTCAAACTTGGAAGACAAGTTAGACAATTTGTTTATAAAGAAATATTCTGAATTTCTGAGGGATTTCCTGTTACTTTTAAAATTTACATTTTCTGAGATACTGTTAATATCATACTTAAAGAAGATGGAATAGTAGTCCCAAGAGAGAAACTCCACAGATTTTAAATGTTGGTGCATTTATTCAGCAAACATATTAATAAATACCCATTCTGTACTAGGTGCTGTAAGAAGACACAAAGTGGGATCAAACATCTACACATTGCTTATAATCTAACAGAGGGGATAAGAAATATACTCAGCAGGGTACAAGAGCTAGTGATAACCCATCACTGCTCTAGAAGGGTTTCAGTTCCAGCTGCAATTTCTATAGGAATTCTATGGAGAGAGAGAAAACGCTCTCTGCTACCAGGTATAAATAGACTTTTGCTGAAGACAGCAACTGGTGGCAAAGTTATAGAAATACAGTTTTGCCAGGATGAGACTTATATCTCAAATAATTACTTTAAATCTATTGAAAAAAATCATTTTGTAAACTTCAGTGTCAGTCAGTCAAATAATCAATATGTCCAATTTGGTTAGAATTGTATAAGAAAGTCATACATTTTTGAAACATTTCCACTATTCCAATAAATTACAAATGATGAGGTCTGTCAATAAGAAGCATCTAATTATGTTCAAAATAAAACCTTAACTTGATCTGGTTTGCAAGTACTTTCTGAGGTAGCATGGATACTGCCTAGTGTTTAATAAAAGGAACATACTGTCTTGTTGAGCTGAGAGCAATTTTGTGTTCTGCCTTCTACCCTGCCAAGAACTAGCTGTTCTTGAGACTTAGCACAAGTCCCTCAATCTCTTATTTTAAGCCGAGTAGCTAGGTGATCTTTAAAATCTCCTCTGTCAGTCAAATTATTTCATTTAATGTCATTTAATGCCCATGCTAACAATGGAAAAGGTAGGGAAGAGTTCTCTAATTTGTGCAAGTCTATCTAAAAGCCAATCATTTCGTGACAAAAAGAAATAAAATGCTCTTCAGATCATACCTTCTTGTGGGTAATTTGGGCTTTGGGCAGTAATATTAAGAATAGACCTTCTCTTTGGGAGGCCGAGATGGGCGGATCACGAGGTCAGGAGATCGAGACCATCCTGGCTCACATGGTGAAACCCCGTCTCTACTAAAAAATACAAAAAACTAGCCAGGCGAAGTGGCGGGCGCCTGTAGTCCCAGCTACTCGGGAGGCTGAGGCAGGAGAATGGCGTAAACCCGGGAGGCGGAGCTTGCAGTGAGCTGAGATCTGGCCACTGCACTTCAGCCTGGGCCACAGAGCCAGACTCCGTCTCAAAAAAAAAGAACAATAGACCTTCTTATGTCTGTAATCCCAGCACTTTGGGTGGTCAAGGCGGGAGGATAACATGAGGCCAGGAGTTTGAGACCAGCCTGGGCTACACAGCGAGCATAGTGAGACCTTGTCTCTACAAAAAATAATTTAAAAAAAGAGCCCATCATAATGTAGTCCCAGCTACTTGGGAGGCTGAGGTGGGAGGATCACTTGAGCTCAGGAGTTTGAGGCTGCAGTGAGCGATGACAATGCTAATATGTTCCTACTTGGGCAATAAAGCAAGAATCTGTCTCTAAAAAAAAAAAAAAGAGAGAAGAAAACAAAACAAAACAAAGAGATTTATTTCAGAAATGAATAAATAGAACAGAATTTATTCATCTAACAAATATTTATTGAGCACTTACTATGTACCAGACACCATGTCAGGTGCTGAGGAACACAGTAATGCACAAAGTCTCTGCCCTTATGGAGCTTCTAGTCTAGAGGAGAGAGGTTAAGTAAATGAATGTATTAGGATGTCCTTGTTTCTTCTCTCAAAGGAGATAAGGACATAAAAACTGCCAAGTAACTCTATGTTCCTAAGGAAGGACACATAGCAGATGCCAAGGGTAAACCAATGTCAGCTACCACTCACCTCCAGCCTATAAAACAGTGGAAATTTGAGAGCGAGCAAGAGCAAGAGCCAGAATGAGCGTGTGTACGTGAAGAGAAAGGGGAAAAAGTTTTCAGGAGCTTTAAGAGAGCGAAATGGAAGGCTTGACAAATGTGTTCTGGAAGTGGAGGACTGCTGTTGCCTCCTGCCAACAGACTAGTGGTAGGGGTGCCCCATCTTGTATCAAAGAAAAATGGCAGTCCTGGAAGATTTGCAACCAAGGTGCTGGATAAGAGAGAGAGCGTTTCCTTGTGGACCCAGTGGTGACAGAGCCCAAACACACTGCCTGAAAGAACAGAAGGACCTCCGAAAGGCACGAGTGAGGTGGGTTGCTTGATGCCCAAAGGCTGAGGGAGGAAAGCCTAAAGACAGCGCTAGGAGTGGCACAATCTACCTTAGAAAGGCACAGAGAGAGTTCTGCTTCTTCCTCCCCGCTAACAAACGAACAAACCGCAAACCCACAAGAAAGCATCCTGAAAGCAAGGGATGATTGTACCATGCTCTGTTTAGAAGGAACCAAGAGCATATCATGACTACATCTGCACCCTAAGTTTGCGCTCTTTGCCCACAAACTCTCTTCCGCTTCTTTGATGCTGGCTGATGAGGATCCAGGAGCTTGAGTTGGAACATGCTGGAGCAAGCTGGAAATGCTCAGCTCTGCACTCAAGGTTTCCATGCCTGCATCAGACCTGAGCTGTAGACAGCTTTAATTAGAAGGATCTTACAAATTGTACTTATTTCATTGGTCTAGCTATTTTCAAATCTGAAATGAGACTTTTCCAGTGAGGGGGCCAGAAAAGCTATGGGATTTGCCCATGATCGAAGAGGAGAAATACCCAGAGAGAAGGCTTAGAACGACTATCTGTGAAACAAAACAGTTGCTTCAAGAGCATACATCTTGTTCATTTAACAAAGATTGTCTCACATCAATCACACAGACACACACTTCTATTATAAATGATCAAAAGGCATTATAGTGAAAGTGTAATAATACATAGAAATGGGAGCTTAGGTCAGACATGCAGACCACTGCTTTAAGAAACTGAATGTAATGAAGAAACTGAGCACGGATTTTCTTTCGCTTTCCCCTACCCCATCATTTCCTGTTCTCTATGGCCTCATTTATTTCTATCATTTCCAGCACTTGGGGACATTTTTAGTTTAGTTTGATTACATTCAGTCCCACGGTGAGGCTGTATAGAGATAAATATATCTGTAAGTCAGAAATATCGCAGATCTCAAGACGAATAATCGTATTGCCTTATCATGTTGCTCTTAGTCAGAAAGTAGTGTCTGAAAACTAAAGAATTACTCTTAATATACAGTTCTCTTCTAGGGACAGTATTTGATGTTAGATCTTTAGTAATGTTGTTTTGTGGGAAGGGATCTTTATCTTATATATCACCGTCAAAGGAGAATAAATAAGAATGGGCAAGTTGAAGAGAACTCAAGGTGAGAGATTTCTTTTTCAATAACGTTAAGTAGAAAATGACAGCATATAGATACCAGTGTGTTTTCTTGTGGGTTTTGAAACATTTAGAGTATTACAACAGGCATTTGATTGCCAAAATACATACAACTTTGATGCTCAACAATGATTATGGTTATAATATTTACTAGAGCCTTCAAATGCCCTCTCAGATTGATCTTCTGCATTTATTCATCTTTTCTCACTTCCTCCAACTTCTGACAGTCATTGGAAGAGGTGTCTATCCTTGTGATCAAGGTCATTACCTCCCATGGCCTTAGGATTCCTCCGTGACGTTTGCTCTATGGATAATTTCCTCTGTATTCTACAGACTCATTCTCTCTCTCATGGCTTATGCTCAGGCTGTTTTAAAAAAAAAGGATTAAATCTCCTTGGGTCCTAGTATTAGAACAAAAACCTTCCTTGACTTTGCATCTCTGTGTAGCTGCTATCTAACCATCTCTATGTTAGCAGTCATTTCCTACCAGTCAAATTCAACAGACAATTTTCAGTTCATATTTTACTTATGACAATAGTAGTTATTATAACAACCACCCCCAAATTTTAGAACCTTGACAGAATAATTTATTTCTTGCTCACATCATAGTCTGACATGGGTGTTTTTTAGGTGAGAATGGCTTTCCTCTGTGTGATGACTCAGGGACCCGCTCTCTCCTTCTTTCTTCGTTGGCCTGCTGTCATGAGTTAGACCTTGGAGTCCTCTGCTTCCAGCTTCTTATTCTAAAACCATTTCTGGAAGAAATGGAATAAGAGGACAGAGGTGGCATACTTCTCTTTCAATTGCCTTGGTGCTCACATTCTATTGATTGAAACTAGTAAAATGGCACCACCAAAATACACATGAGGCTGGAGAATATATTTCTTGCTAGGTCAGTGGCAACTTTTTAATAAAGAAGGGGAAGCATAAATTGTCAATGAAGAAGTGACTGTTGGCTGCGATCTATTCTTGAAACTGTCTACCCTTTTACATCATTTTACAGAACTCTTTCCTGTCTCTCCTTTTACCTTTCTGACAATGCAGTATCTTCTTTCTATTCCTTCCTCTCACACTTCGCTGCATGTCAGAACTCTTTATAATTTCCACCCTATTCTGCCCTCTCCACACAAGTTTTTTAGATTCATTTAGAATCTGCATACTGGTTGCTCACAAATTTCTATCTCTAGCCAACTTCTCCCTGGAGCTTCAAACTACGTATTAAATATTTTTTTTGGACACATCTGCTGGAAAACCAATAGTATCCTTGAATTTGCTGTGTCTGAAACTAAACTCTTTATCTTTTCTCACTCTCATCTTCAAAAGGAATCCTGCTTCTGCATTAACTAGTTAATAATGTTACCATATTATTTAGTCAACCAATAGAAATCTGGGAGTCATCCTAAAATGCTGTTTGTTTTTCACAATTCTCTCCCTTCCTATGCCCCACTTCCCATTAAAAATCAACCTCTAAATAGCATTCTTTTAAAGTATTTTACAAACTATTTCATCCATTGTTTCAATAACCTTATTTTATGTTAATACTTTATGACACTAAAGCAGATGCATATACTGTGATGGTAAATTTTAGGGGTCAACTTGACTGGATCATGGGATTCCCAGATAGCTGGTAAAGCACTATTTCTGGGTGTGCCTGTAAGGGTATTTCTGGAAGAGATCAGCAATGATCCAGTAGAATGAGTAAGAAAGATCTGTCCTCACCCAGTGAGGGTAGGCACCATCTCACTGGCTAAAGCCCAGATAGGACTAAAGGAGGAAAGGCAAATTCTTTCTCTTTGTTCCTCTCTCTCTTTCCTGGAGCTGGGACACCCCTCTTCTCTGGCCCGTTGATACCAGAACTCCAGGTTCTTTGGCTTTTGAACTTTACTTGCACCAGCACACCCCCGGCTCCTTGGCCCTTCAGCCTCAGACTGAGAATTACACCACTGGCTTCCCTAATTCTGAGACTTTTGGACATGGACTGAGCCATGCTGCTGTCTTTCCTGGTTCTCCAGCTTGCAGATAGCTGGTCATGAGTCTTCTCATAATTCTCCTAATAAACCCCTTTCATAGATGTATGTGTACGTGTATATCTGCCTCTCTATTTATATCTATAATTATATCTCTATGTATCTCCTATTGGTTCTATCTTTCTATCAGGAGAACCCTGATACATAGACAATATTGTTTAAAAGCATTTTAAAAGACAACAAATTGGCTAGAGTTTGAAAATTTGAAAAATAAGGATAAGTTAAATGAGAAATTAACTAACTAATTAACTAATATAAAATGAGAAATTGGCTCATAATGTTGTTGAGGCTGAGAAGTCCCACTATCTGCAGTCAGTGAGCTGGAGACCCAGGAGAGTCAATGGTATAGTTCCAGTCCTAGTCTAAAGGCCTGAGAACCAGGGCAGCTGATGGTATAAATTTCAGTACAACTCTGAGTCTGAAAGGTAGGAGAACAATATGCCAGCTTAAAGATAATAATGCAGAGATTAAGTGAAATCTCCCTTACCCGAATTTTTGTTTGATTCAGTTCTCCAGTGGATTGGATGAGGTCCGTCATCCAATTTTTCCCATGAGAAAGGTAATCTGCTTCTTTTAGTCTACTGGTTCAGATGATTACATATTTAGAAACACCCTCAGACACACCCAGAATAATGTTTAATCAAATATCTAGGCACCCCATGGCCAAGTCAATTTGACACATAAAATTATCACACTAATATATTGTGAACATTTTCTGTATTATTATTTATCAAAGCCATGATTTTATTCCTTGTATAATCTTAAATTTTATAGATGTATTATTAATCATTTAAAAATCCCCCATTGCTTGATATAAAATTGTTATAAACTTTTACCAACCGAAAAATGTAACAAACATCTTTGTATGCATATCTTATATCTTTGCTTCCATAGCTGTCTATAGTGATATGTTGTGGAATTGTCTGTCTGCTCATCTTTGCTTCCTTTCAGGAACTCCCACTTAGTGTGACTCTGATGGGTCAATTTAGCCTAATGCACTACCCCACCCAACCAACACCACCACAGGAGTAGTAAACAGATCAAGTTAGACAATCAGAACAACCCATTCTCATCTCTCAGGGATGATTCAGTGATGGGTATGGGCACCACACCCAGTGACGTGGAGTGCTCCCTGATACTTTGTCGATGGAACCGTCATGAAAGATGGATTTATTATGTTGGGATTGCTGAACTGTGAGGATGTGATGTACATTCTTGGTGGCCAGCTCCTTAGCCTTGAGGATAAAATGTTTCCATGGAATAAGGTGAATGTACAGAGAAAGGAAGGGTTAAGAGACACAGAGAAAGGAAAGGTTAAGAGATGCAGAGAAATACAGACTTCCCTGTAACTTTATTGATCCCTTATTCATTGTTGCCTATAGAAAATGTACTCTTGGAATTCTCAATTACTTAGACTAATAAGTCCCATTTGTGTGTAGATTATTGTGAATCATAGATCTCTCATTTTCAATTGAAGGGGACAGATTTTTAAAAATTAGATTACTTAGACATAAGTAATGAACACCGATTAAATAATTTTATCAGATTACTTTTAAAACATTGTATTAATTTATATTTTAATCATCAGTTTATTAAAATAATAAAATAACAAAAATAGAAAAATAATAGAAAGAATAACATAGCATTAGGAAGAAATATTTAAGTAAGTACTATTATATAGGGACTAAACCCAGGGTTATCTTTGCCAGGGAGTAAATTATACATATGTTTGCTTTCCATTCGTATATATATATTCATTGTTTACTAAGGGCAGATTGAAATAGACATTAATAAAATGGAACAAGAGTCTTAAATATAGAGAATAAATCATATACACTGCGATTTATTGTGTGTGACTTTGTTTTCTTTTAAACTTTTAAAACAAAATAGCTGGCTTGGCCATTGTATGCTAAAGAAAATAAATGTACGACACATAAAACCCAATGTTTTCAGAAAGGTAATGCTGTTTGTCATAATATGTAAATCTCGGTGACCTATTACTACACAGACTACATTTATTATTCAAGCTGGAGCAATTGTAAGAATGAAGGGGAGAGTTCTTAATAAATACACTGGGACAAGCAGTGTAAACTGAAACTGTTCTGTGCATAGTGGGACATATAGTCACTTGATTTCATACAATGTTTATTTTTTACTTAAATAAAGAGATGCTGTTGTATTGGCAGACATTTTGAACTCTGATTCACACAATTATTTGTGGGTCCAGAGACTTTCATCTCTGACATGTGGCTTCTAAGAGTACACTGGGTGTTGCCTTCGAGGAGGATTTATGGATGATGCCTGGAAATGAGGCAAGTCATATTCACCCACATTCCATTGGCAAGAACTGAGTCATTTGGCCACATCTAAATACAATGGTGGCTTCAAATTGTAGTCCATTTAAATACCCAGGAGGAAAGGGAAAATGGTTCAGCAACAGCCAGCCAGTATTTTTTCACAGCTTAAAAATAGAACATTTTAAATAATCTTTGTATGTTTATAGAAACATGTAAAAAATTGGATCCAGAAGAAAAACAACTGTAGGTTGATATTATATTTTATCTCTAGAACATTATTGTTCTGATATTTCTAAACTAGCCCTGAAAGAGATTCAGTTAAAATATATAAGACAAAATTTATCTCCTATTAGATTACACTGTTCAAAAATTCTGTCACATCTAATTTTTATCAGAACCCATGTGCTTAATCCCATTTTATTTCAACAAATCTATGTAATATGAAGAGCACGAGATTCTGAGTCAGAAAGACCTGAGTCACAATCCTGATTACTGTTTATTCGATGAAGGATCTTGAAGAAGATACTTAACCTTTTTAAGCCTCAGTTTTCTGTCCTGTAAAATGGAGGCAAATGCCTATCTCAGAAGGTTGTTGTGAGAATTAATTAAGATGAATACTTAACATGCCAAGTTTAATGCTTCCCCCATAGAAGTTGGTCAGTAAGGCTGATCCCTTTCTCCTAGAGTACTTAACTTCTGTGGGATTAAATAATTGCTACTCCTAACAACTGTCCCCTCTCTCTAATTAATAAAGCATGTCAACTGTAAAGACTTCATTTTAATCTTGAAGTGCAGACATTTTGTAGTTGCTAAAGTATTGACAAAAGTTACTCTTCTTCAAATACATTTTAAAAACAATTCAGTGTAACAAATCCTATTCTCCCCACCTCCCTAATTTTGTATGATGGCTTCATACATTGAGTTCATTGTTCAATAGATTTCTAAGATGTTAAGAGTGCAGAACACAAACTAATTTTTCAAGCCATAATAAATTTATTTTTTTTCCAAAGGAATGGAGAGATTTTTTTTTTTTTTTTCCCAGAAATAACAGTGCCTTGAAAGATAGTTGAGACTAGGGAAGAATGATGTGGAAATAGAAAGTGAGCTCTCAGAACCTGACAGTACACCGCCGCAGTTCATGCTCTAACAGTCAGTGTGTGTCACAAACTAGGTGATTCTTCAGGAGGTTAAAGGTTGAATATAATCCTAAAAATCTTCGTGTCTAAGTAGGCTCTTCAGCAATATCTTTGTTTGGGGGCTTTGGTAACACATACCGTCTACTTGAGTTTTAAGGCTGCTTTTTACCAATGTCTCAAAAGAATTTGAAAGCCTAACAGAATTTAATACTAGCTACTAAAATCAGACCAGGCTGTCACAGAGTTTAAAATTTTTTTTCTGAAAAGTAAGAACATGTTGGTTTTCTGAGACCTTTAGTGGAATGACCTCAGTGCATATCTAAGTGATTTTCAAATATGTAGTTATTATCACGTCTTGCCTATAAAATTCACTTAAAAGAAAGAGAGACAGAGTGCTCTGTCATCCAGGCTGGAGTGCAGTGGCACAATCCTAGCTCATTGCAACCTCGACCTCCTGGGTTCAAGCAATCCTTCCACCTTAGCCTCCTAGTAACTAGAACTACAGGTCGGGCCCACCATGTCCCTCTAATTTTTATTTTTTCTATAGAGATTGGGGTTTTGCTATATCACCCAGGCTGGTCTCGAACTGCTGACCTCAAAGCGATCCTCCCACCTCGGCCTCTTAAAGTGCTGGGATTACAGGTGTAAGCTACTGTGCCTGGCCAGCAGCCCACTCTTTTAAGTCTACACGTGGTATTAAATTATTTCTCTGCTTAAAGGATTTCTAGCAATATTAAAGGACTAATTTCATTCCAGGTTACGTTTGGTTGCTTAATAACTTTTGGGAAGGGAAGAATCCACTGGCAGCTAAGAAAATACAGGCAAACCCATGAAGAATCCTGCCTCTGTTTTCACATTTAACTACCTGCCTTATCATCCCAGATATTTCCTGTTTGGCCACGACCCTCATTGTGTCCCTTTTCTTGATGGCCTTAAGTCCCATGAGTTTCGAACTGCCGCACACTACATCTTTATTGCATCTCATTTATTCACTGTTCCAGATGCAGACTATATTTTCTGATAAATGAATCTTGGCCAAGTGTTAATGAGCAAGGACTAATAAGATGCTTTTTGGTAATATATTCATTTTAGCTGAGACGTTTAGACAAATTTACTCCTCACTTGTTTTCTAAAACATAAATGGCTGGCATTTTAGGCTTGCATAGAGCTGATTTTAATGACATTTAAATATAGGGTGGACCGTGGTTATCAGCAACCCTGTGTTCCTTTGTAGCAAGAAAAAAGGTTGGACCAAATTGATTAGTCTGGTGGCTCTTTATTAATATTTTGAAGGAATGTCTGTAAAATAAATTGTGGTGCGGTGCCATGTGCCTCCAGGGACCTCTAACACATTTTTAGTGCTTGTTAAATTCAAAGTGATGCAGAAATTATAGCAAAGTAATAACAAACTGACCAAAGTTTAATAGCAAACTTCCATTTTCTGCATCAAGCATTTGCTGAATACAGATCTAGAAATTTAAATCTGGCCTTCTCTGGAGATGAACAGTTCTCATGAACAGACCAAGAAATTCGCCTGTAGGCCTTTAAAGAGTTCACTTGAAGGTCTCCTTTCACTAGGACAGATAACTTAGCAGGAAGGATGGGCTGCAGAAATGTTGTCTTTTGCAATTTTACACTTTTCTTTCCTCAGTCTTAGCTTATAAAGATCTAATTTTCCCTCCTTTTTTTGCATCATTTTTCATATCTTGACACAGTACATCTCTCATATTTCTGCTCAGATCAAGGGCAGAGCTAGGCAGATCAAGGTAGAATAAGTTTTAGCTAAATGTTTATGCCTGTTCTGAAAATTTACAGCTTGCATGGAACACTTGCAGAGGTCATAGAAAAAAACTATTTTTTTCTTACCTAAATTACTTTAATTTAGTCTAACAAATCAAAAGTCAAATGCAATGCAACCTATTCTATGGTTCGTAGATTTCTAAAATAAAATTGAAATTGATCCCAGAAGACTAGAAGGTATTCCAAAGTTTTAAAATGAGAGATAAAATAATTGTTCATTCTTTTCAAGCAAAATATTATTTATGGGAAGAACAATGAGAAATCAGGAGATTCCACAGCCAGATGGGTAGCCTTGTGTAGACAAAACACAACTGATTAAATTTTGTACTTTGGTGTCAGGTAGACACAGCAAATATTGATGACTCATTCTATAATGGATTCCTTGTCTTTTTAGGATTCATGTGGTCAGCCTTCTTATGAAAATTTAAAAAACAAAGTTTGTTTTTTTAGTAGTTATGGTCTACTAAATTTTCATAAGAAAATTTATAATGTGATATCACAGAACATGTTCAAATGGTAGCATCATAAAAGCTTTAAAGTTCATGTTTTCAGATATCTCCCCAGGTTTGTGCCATTAGTATATCAGACTCACAGTTATCAAAGCCTCAACAGTATTCAAATGTGATATTTACAAAATTTGATCCCTGCAATTATTTTGATATAATCTATACAAATGATATATGCTAAGTTAACTGTTTAAGAGTGATTTACTCTAGGTCCCCCAGGTAGTCTAAAATCTAGAAGGTTTTTGACACTATGGATTTGAATGATAATACTATTGTCATCCCCCTAAAATCAACACTAGTTTTTTTATTGGTTCTGGTACTTACACGTGTGTGTGTGTGTGTGTGTTCTAAGCATTGGCCAAAGGTAGCAGGTGGCATAGATGGCTGACAAGATCTTTTGCTTTGCCAAAGAGACCAGAGATTTTTAAAACAACTGATTTCAGATATTCTATAATTTCTACTGTCTGGGGGAGGCACTGAAGGCTTTTAATCATCTATTGAGAAGAGTTGATTTTAAAACAGCTTTTCTGGTGTTCCTCTTTAATCAAAATCTTCTCATTCTCTTTCCTTGCAGGGTCTTAGGCCCTTGTTTTCTGAGATAAATCACTCTCTTTCTTCCCAAAGCAAAATGAAAGGGGCAATTATACCCTTGCTGATTCTTAATTGTCCCTATTAACGAAGTCAGTTTCTGGAGTCTGAGCTGAAAATGAAGCTTACAATGCACCCTCAATACATGAAATTTGGAAAGTCAATTTGAATTTTTTTTTTTGTTTATTCAAGAAAATTTGACTATTTGAATATTGAACTGCAGTCACTATACTGGTACTCTAAATTTAGACTTAGAATAAAAGATGCTTTCCTCTCCCTCCCTATATCCTTCAGTTAAATTAAAGGAAGAAAAGACAAAACAAACAACCAAAACAGTATTATCACTGAAATAAACTTTATTTTATTTATTTTTTTTACAGCCTAGAAGACTTTATTTTTCTTACAGCAATTTTGCTGTGAATTCGTAGGGAATGGGCTCCCGCAGCTCAGGCTACTTTCCACTGGGTCTCACAAAGTGTACTTCTCGAAGCAGGCTGGGACTTCCCTTGAACCCATATACTTTTCTCTTTGGCTTCTTTTTTATTGTTGTTGTTGTTGTTGTTGTTTTGTTATTTTGTTTTGAGACGGAGTCTTGCTTCGTCATCCAGGCTGGAGTGCAGTGGCGTGATCTAGGTTCACTGCAACCTCCTCCTCTCGGGTTTAAGTGATTGTCTTGCCTCAGCCTCCCAAGTAGCTGGGATTACAGGTGTCCACCACCGCACCCAACTAACTTTTGTATTTTTAGTAGAGACGGGGTTTCACCATGTTGGCCAGGCTAGTCTCGAACTCCTGAGCTCAAGTGATCCGTCCACTCTGGTCTCTCAAAGTGCTGGGATTATAGGCCTGAGTCACCATGCCTGGCCTGGCTTCCTTCTTTTTCTGGTTGTTTTCTTTCATGTGTTTCAGGATGCTATCTTGGCTCTTCCAGTGCTTAAAATGCTGAACATGCATATTAATTCGCTTGGCAAGAACCTTGCCCTTACCTTTTTTGCTGACAACCCTGCCAGCAGCATGCTGGGGAACATTATAAACTCTTTCAGTTTTGGCATGGCAACACTTACAGGGCATTTTCTTTTGAACAATACCTATTCTACAATGTCTACAATATCACCTTTCTTGTAGATTCCCATTTATGTACCCAAAGGAGCAACTCCATGTTTTCCAAAAGGCCCGAAGAACATATAGTAGGCACCTTGTCTTTTTCTCTTTATGTTTGTCATTTTGGTGAATTACTGAAAAATGGAGGTTCACGCCAAAAGGCTTAACCAGATACTGCTCTAAGCAGTAAATTTTTACTTTTTCCAAATATGTTTCTCTTACATCAAATAAGCATTTCCTTTCTGTATTAATGCTAATTAATTTGCCAGTGACTATCAATATATCAAATAACTTTACCAAATACTGTTGTAAAAAGCACTGTGCTGGCCCAATAGACAAATTAAAACCTAGGTTATGTAATCTAGATGTACCCTTTGCTTACGTATGGGAGAATTTGAAAGATTCATTTATTAGTAACTATAATATACAGAGGAATTTAAGTTAAAAGATGTTTTGGAAAAATTCAAATATTATTACTAAGGGGAAGTAAAAATAAACATATATGTTTCACATCACTGGGTCAGAAGAAAGCAAATGCACTATCTATCAATCCAACTCAAAAAAATAAACAGCAAGAAAATACAAATAATTTATACTCTGTATACTCTATTAAAAGTCAAAGACTCTCGGAAAGATTTGAAATCTGACTGTATGCTATTTTACAAGAGACACACCTAGAACCAAATGATACAGAAAATTTTAAAATAAAAGGGCAAGCAAGCATTTTTTTTTTAACATAAAGGCAAATAGAAAAGACAAGCATATGATATTTGTTTCAGACAACATTAAAAAACACAAAAGGTGCTTTTTTATATTTTAAAGTGAACAATTCTCATCGCATTTCTAGCAGTCATGATCCTTTATAAAAAATAACATGGCATTAAAATACTAGAAACAAAAAACGTTAGAAATACAAGGGAAAAGAGAGATTGAGTTGTTGTGGGTAAATTAAGGAAACTTTCCAGGCTTATTTAGAAGGAGGTGTAGGTACTGTTTTCTTAGGCATTTTCGATGGAACATGACCCATCTAGTTCTTGGCTGGGCCTAGAATGAGCAGGCTCAGATATTTTTTCTTAGTTTAGGTTACATCCTGCCCTAACAACGTTTATTAACAACTGTTGTAGAGATACCAACATCTGTAGAATGAAATTCATTATTTTTCCCTCAGAAATCAGTTCTGTCTTGGATGCTAAAACCCATTAAATTGTAACACAATTCACTCAAGCTGCTAAACTATAAACATGTCATCCTTGACTCTCCTTATCTCTAAAATGTATCTATTGAATCTGGCTCCTCTTCTCCCCCTCACTATCACTGTCTTATTTTAGGCTTTCTTTGATGTAACCAATGTTGTCCCTGGCATTGGACTCATACAAACCTGATCACACCGTTTTCTTTAGAAACCTGTGTTAGTTTCCTTTGCCCAGACTATAGGATCAAAATCGAACTCCTTACATGGTTAAAATGCCTTTAACGATCTGCCCTTCCCCCACATCTTTCCAGATTTATCGTTCTCCATTCTTCCTCTAAACTTCCATTCACTTAAAATGTATTGCTATGCTAAGTTTTAAATAATTAACCGAAACACCAGACTCATTTATGACTGTTCTTTCACCCACATTCTCTCCTCTTAGAATAACTTTCTCTGATTCCTTTTTTTACTCATTTTTTAAATCTTTAAGTTGCATATAATTTGATCAGCATATATGTATGTGTATATATATGATATATAGTCATGTTCACTTAATGATGGGGTTATGTTCTGAGAAATGTGTCATTAGACAATTTTGTCATTGCGCAAACATCATAGTTTACTTACACAAACCTAGATGGTATAGCCTACTACACAACTAGGCTATAAGGTATAGTCTATTGCTCCTAGGCTGCAAACTGGTACAGTATATTACTGTAGTAAATTCTGTAGGCGATTGTAGTGCAATAGTAGTTGTATATTTATTTACTTTTTGTTGTTTATAAGGTTTTGTTAAAATTAGCTTTAACATTAATAATACACCATACAAAAGTAAAATATGATTTTCTCTTCTGAACAAAATGTGTAATATTAAAAGAAAATATTTTATTTACTTCTTGAGTAAACTGCAGGGAGAAAATGTAACAGGAGAGACAGATTTAGTTGGCCTCATATTGTCTTTATTAGGTCTTACTGTTTGGGAAGCAGAATCTCCTCTCTGTTTTTATCACTGTAGCTAAATGAAGGACTATTCGATAGTGACTCATGATCCTGTTTTGTGATATCAAGCGTCTTAAAACTTTGATATTTGACTGACTTTCCAATAGCAAAATTAATAGTTCTAGCTTCAAACTTTTTGACCTTAAACTAACTTTTTTGGATATTAGGTTCCCTGAAGTCCAAGAGAAATATATTAGGCTTATTAGACTACTACAAATGTCAAATGTAAGGTGGTATTTAGCTTTCTTTGGGTTATATTTATATAGATATGTTGTTCGTATGTTCTAGTATTGTATGATATTCCTGAAAATATGATATGTCTTGATGTATGTTTTCAGTAATAATTATGATTATGTTAAATTGTTATATGCCACAGAAATAACCAAATTTCCTTGTCAATAGTGTGTTTGACTATGGCTGTCCTAAAAGTTTTGTCATCCACAATTGTTGTTTTGCTTTGATCCTTCTCAAAAAGTGACTGACTTATAATCAGCCACAGTCCAGGGCTTGCTTTGGAGGAATTTATGAAATAAAACTCTCTTCTTTTCTTCTTTTCTGTAAAAACAGTAAAAAAAAAAAAAAAAAAGAAAGAAAAAATATCATTTTCTTTTTTGTGTGTGTGTTCATTTGTATATCTTTCTTTTTTAACTTATTTTTTATTTCAATAGGTTTTGTGGGAACAGGTGGTGTTTGGTTACATGATAAGTTCTTTAGTGGTGATTTCTGAGATTTTGGTGCATCATCACTCAAGCAGTGTACACTGTACCGAATATGTAGTCTTTTATCCCTCAATCCCCCCACCCTTTTGCCTAAGTCCCCAAAGTCCACTGTATCATTCTTATGACTTTGAGTCCTCATAGCTTAGCTCTCAATTATGAGAGCATACGATGTTTTGTTTTCCATTCCTGAGTTACTTCACTTAAAATAATATTCTTCAATTCCATGCAGATTGCTGCAAATGCCATTATTTTGTTCCTTTTTATGGCTGAGTAGTGTTCCATGTTGTATATATACCACATTTTCTTTATCCACTCATTGATTGATGGGCATTTGGGATAGTTCTATATTTTTGCAAATTGTGCTGCTATAAATGTGCATGTGCAAGTATCTTTTTCGTATAATGACCTCTTTTCTCTGGGTAGATACCAGGAGCGGGATTGCTGGATCAAATGGCTTCTACTTTTAGTTCTTTAAGGAATCTCAACAGTGTTTTTCACAGTGGTTTTACTAGTTTACATTCCCAAGAACAGTGTAAAAGTATTCTTCTTTACCACAGCCAGGCCAACATCTATTATTTTTTGATTTTTTGATTATGGCCATTCTTGCAGGAGTGAGGTGGTATCACACTGTGGTTTTGATTTGCATTTCCCTGATAATTAGTGATGCTGAGCATTTTTTCATATGCTTGTTGACCATTTGTGTATCTTGTTTTGATAACAGTCTATTCATATCCTCAGTTCACTTTTTGATTGGATTATTATTATTATTATTTTGCAGATTTATTTGAGTTCTTTGTAGATAGCAGACATTAGTCCTTTGTCAGATGTGTGGAATGTGAAGATTTTCTCCCACTGTGTGGGTTGTCTGTTAACTCTGCTGATTATTTCTTTTGCTGTGCAGAAATTTTTTAGTTTAATTAAATTCCATCTATTTATCTTTGCTTTTGTTGCATTTGCTTTTGGGTTCTTGGTCATGAAATCTTTGCCAAAGCAGATGTATAGGAGGGTTTTTCCGATGTTATCTTCTAGAATTTTTATGGTTTCATGTCTTAGATTTAAGTCTTTGATCCATCTTGGGTTAATTTTAGTATAATGTGGGAGATGAGGATCCAGTTTTACTCTTTTACACGTGGTTTGCCAATTATCCCAGCACCATTTGTTGAATAGGGTCACCTTCCCCACTTTATGTTTTGTTTGCTTTGTTGAAGATTGGTTGTCTGTATTTGACTTATTTTTGGGTTCTCTATTCTGTTCCATTGGTCTATGTGCCTGTTTTTATACCAGTACCATGCTGTTTCAGTGACTATGGCCTTATAATATAGTTTGAAGTTGGGTAATGTGATGCCTCTAGATTTGTTTTTTATGCTTAGTCTTATTTTGGATATGTGGGCTCTTTTTTGGTTCCATATGAATTTTAGAATTTTTTTCAAGTTCTGTGAAGAATGATGGTGGTATTTTGATGGGAATTGCATTGAATTTGTAGACTGCTTTTGGCAGTATTGTCATTTTCATAATATTCATTCTACCCATCCATGAGAATGAGATGTGTTTCCATTTGTTTGTGTCATCCATGATTTCTTTCAGTAGTGTTTTGTAGTTTTCCTTGTAGAGGTCTTTCATGTCACTGGTTAGGTATATTCCTAAGTATTTTGTTTTATTTTTCAGCTATTGTGAAAGGGGTTGAGTTACTGATTTGATTCTCAGCTTGGTCACTTTCAGTGTATGGCAGAGCTACTGATTTGTGTACATTAATTTTGTATCCTGAAACTTTGCTGAATTCATTTATCAGTTATAGGAGCTTTTTGTGGGAGTCTCTAGTGTTTTATAAATATATAATTGTATCATCAGCAAACAGTGACCACTTGACTTCCTTTTTTACCAATTTGGATGTCTTTTATTTGTTTCTCTTGTCTAATTGCTCTGTCTCGGACCTCCAGTGTTAGGTTGAATGGAAGTGGTGAATGTGGCCATCCTTGTCTTGTTCCAGTTCTCAGGGGGAATAATCTCAACTTTTCTGTGTTCAGTATAATGTTGGCTGTAGGTCTGTCCTAGATGGCTTTTATTACATTGAGGTATATCCCTTGTATGCCCATTTTACTGAGGGTTTTAATCATAAAGAGATGCTGGATTTTGTCAATGCATTTTCTGCATCTATTGAGATGATCATGTGGTTTTTGTTTTTAATTCTGTTTATGTGGTGTATCACATTTATTAACTTGTGAATATTAAACCATCCCTGCATTCCTACTATGAAACACAGTTGATCTTGGCTGATTATCTTTTTGATATGCTGTTGGATTCAGTTACCTAGTATTTTGTTGAGGATTTTTGCATCTGTGTTTATCAGGGATATTGATCTATAGTTTTCTTCTTCTGTTATGTCCTTCCCTGGTTTTGGTATTAGGGTGATACTGGCTTTATAGAATGATTTAGGGAGCATTCTCTCGTTCTCTATCTTGTGAAATAGGGTCAATAGGATTAGTACCCATTTTTCTTTGAATGTCTAATAGAATTCACCTGTGAATCTGTCTGGTCTTGGACTTTTTTCATGGTTGGCAATTTTTTTACGATCACTTCAATCTCACGGCTTGTTATTGGTTGATTCAGAGTTTCTATTTCTTCCTGGTTTAATTTAGGAGGCTTGTATATTTCCAGGAATGTATACATCTCTTCTAGGCTTTCTAGTTTATGTGCATAAAACTGTTTGTTCATAGTAGCCTTGAATGATCTTTTGTATTTCTGTGGTATCAGTTGTAATATCTCCTGTATTAGTCTGATAAAGACTGCTGATAAAGACATACCTGAGACTGAGTAATTTACAAAAGAAAGAGGTTTATTGGACTTACAGTTCCACATGGCTGGGAGGCCTCACAATCATGGCAGAAGGCAAGGAGGATCAAGTCACATCTTACGTGGATGGCAGGAGGAAAAAAGAGAGCTTGTGCAGGGCAACTTCCTTTTTAAATCCGTCAGATCTTGTGAGACCCATTCACTATCATGAGAATAGCACAGGAAAGACCTAATCCCATAATTCACTCATCTCCCATCAGGTCCCTCCCACAACATGTGGGAATTGTGGGAGCTACAATATGAGATTTGGGTGGGGACACAGAGCCAAGCCATATCATTTTACCCCTGAACCCTTTCAAATCTCGTATCTTCACATTTCAAAACCAATCACGCCTTCCAACAGTCCACCAAAGAAAGTCTCAACTCATTTCAGCATTAACTCAAAAGTCCACAGCCCAAAGTCTTATCCAAGATAAGGCAAGTTCCTTCTGTCTATGAGCCTGGAAAATCAAAAGCAATTTAGTTACTTGCTAGATACAATGGGTGCACTGGGGTTGGGTAAATACAACCATTACAAATGGGAGAAATTGGCCAAAACAAAGAGGCTACAGGCTCCATGCAAGCTCAAAATCCATCAGGGCAGTCAAATCTTAAAGCTCCAAAATGACCTCCTTTGACTCCATGTCTCACATCCAGGTCATGCTGATACAGGATGTAGCTGGCTTTGCAAGGTACAGCCTCCCTCCTGGCTGCCTTCATGGGCTGGTGTTGAGTGTCTGCAGCTTCTCCAGGTACACAGTACAAGCTGTCAGAGGATCTACCATTCTGGGATCTGGAGGACAGTGGCCCTCTTCTCACAGCTCCACTAGGCAGTGCCCCAGTAGGAAATCTGAGTGGGGGCTCTGACCCCACATTTTCCTTCTGCACTGCCCTAGCAGAGGTTCTCCATGGGGACCCTGCCCCTGCAGCAAACTTCTGCCTGGGCATCCGGACATTTCCATATATCCTCTGACATCTAGGCAGAGGTTTCCAAACCTCAATTCTTGACCTCTGTGCATTCACAGGCTCAACATCACATGGAAGCTGTCAAGGCTTGAGGCTTGCACCCTCTGAAGCCACAGCCTGAGCTCTATGTTGGTGCCTTTCAGCCATGGCTGGTGCAGTCACTAGGCTGCGCACAGCACAGGGACCCTGGGCTCAGCCCACAAAACCACTTTTTCCTCCTGGGATTCCAGGCCTGCAATGAGAGGAACTTCCACAAAAGTCTCTGACATGCTCTGGAGACATTTTCTTCATTGTCTTGGTGATTAACATTTGGCTCCTTGTTACTTATGCAAATTTCTGCAGTGGGCTTGAATTTCTCCTCAGAAAATGGGATTTTCTTTTCTATTGCATTGTCAGGCTGCAAATTGTCCAAACTTTTTTGCTGTTTCCCTTTTGAAACTGAATGCCTTTAACAGCATCCAAGTCACCTCTTGAATGCTTTGCTGTTAGAAATTTCTTCCACCAGATATTCTAAATCATCTCTCTTAAGTTCAAAGTTCCATAAATCTCTAGGGCAGGGGCAAAATGCCTCAAGTCTTTTTGCTGAAACATAACAAAAGTCACCTTTGCTCCAGTTCCCAACAAGTTCCTCATCTCTATCTGAGACCACCTCAGCCTGGATTTCATTTTCCATATCATTATCAGCATTTTGCTCAAAACCATTCAACAAATCTCTAGGAAGTTCCAAACTTTCCCACATTTTCCTCTCTTCTTCTGAGCCTTCCAAACTGTTCCAACCTCTGCCTGTTACCCAGTTCTGGAGTTGCTTCCACGTTTTCAGGTTTCTTTTCAGCAGCCCCCACACCTGGTACAAATTTATTGTATTAGTCCATTTTCACACTTCTGATAAAGACATACCTGAGACTGAACAATTTACAAAAGAGAGAGGTTTATTGGACTTACAGTTCCACATGGCTGGGGAGACCTCACAATCATGACAGAAGGTAAGAAGGAGCAAGTCACATCTTACGTGGATGGCAGGAGGCAAAAGGGAGCTTCCATTTTAAAACCGTAGGATCTTGAGAGACTCATTCACTGTCATGAAAACAGCACAGGAAAGACCTGCCCCCATAATTCAGTTATCTCCCACTGGGTCCCTCCCGCAACACATGGGAATTATGGGAGCTACGAGATGAGGTTTGGGTGGGGACACAGAATCAAACCATATCATCTCTCATTTCATTTCTAATGGAGCTTATTTGGACCTCCTGTTATCTTGGTTAATCTCACTAATGGTATCAATTTTATTTATCTTTTCAGAGAACCAGCTTTTTGTTTCATTTATCTTTTATACATTTTTGTTTCAATTTCATTTAATTCTGCTATGATCTTTGTTATTTCTATTCTATTCATTGTGTTATTTGTTGCCTGAATACCTTGTGTTTTTTTCATTGTGTTATTGTTATATATATCCTATGAGACTTATGCTTTAAAGAAGTTATATTTTGGCATATTTCAAGGATTTGTTTTAAGACTTAGAGCTCCTTTTAGGAGTTCTTGTAGTGACGACTTGGTAGTCACAAATTCTCTCAGCATTTGTTTGTCTGGAAAAGACTGTATCTTTCCTTCCAGTGAAGTTTAGTTTCACTGGATACAAAATTCTTGGCTGACAGTTGTTTTGTTTAAGGAGACTAAAAATAGGATCTCAATCTCTTCTAGCCTGTAGGGTTTCTGCTGAGAGATATGCTGTTATTCTGATAGATTTTACTTTATAAGGTTACCTGATGCTTTTGCCTCACACCTATTAAGATTCTTTCCTTTGTCTTGACTTTAAATAACCTGATGACTGTATGCCTAGGTGGTGACTTTTTGTGATGAATTTCTCAGGTGTTCTTTGAACTTCTTGTATTTGGATAACTAGATTTCTAGCAAGGCCAGGGAATTTTCCCCTGATTATTCTCTCAAATATCTTTTCCAGACTTTTAGATTTCTCTTCTTCCTTGGGAACACCAATTATTCTTAGGTTTGGATGCTTAACATATTCTCAAACTTCTTGGAGGCTTTGTTCATTTTTTCTTATTCTTAGTTCTTGACAAATTGGGTTAATTCAAAAGCCTTGTCTTCGAGCTCTGAAATTCTTTCTTCTCCTTGTTCGAGTGTATTGTTGAGACTTTCCAATGCATTTTGCATTTCTCTAAGTGCATCCTTAATTCCAGAAGCTTTGATTGGTTTTTTTAATAGTATCTGTTTCACTGAAGATTTTTCCTTTCACATCCTGTATTATGTGGAGTTTCTTCAAGTTGGAGTTCACCTTTTTCTGGTGCCTCCTTGATTAGCTTAATAATTGACCTTCTGACTCCTTTTTCTGGCAATTCGAAGATTTCACCTTGGTTTGGATCCATTGCTGGTGAGCTGGTGTGACCTTTTGGGGGTTGTTAAAGAATCTTGCTTTGACATATTACCATAATTGTTTTTCTGGCTCCTTCTCATTTTGGTAGAATACGTCACAGGGAAGATCTGGGACTCAAGAGCTGCTGTTCAGATTCTCTTGTCCCATGGTGTGCTCCTTTGACGTGGTGCTCTTCTCCTTCCCCTAGGGATGGGACTGCATGAGAGTTGAACTACAGTGATTGTTTTTGCTCATCTGGATCTAGCCACCCAGCAGAGCTACTGGACTCCAGGCTGGTACTGGGGAGTGTCTGCAGAATCCTGTGATGTGATCCGTCTTCAGGTCTTTCAGCTGTGGGTACCAGCACCTGCTCTGGGGAGGTAGCAGAGGTGCGAAGAGGACTCTATGAAGTTTTTTGGTTGTATTTTTGTTTAGTGTACTCGTTTTTCATTGATTGGCCTCCAACAGGAGGTGGTAGTTTCAAGAGTGCATCATCTGTAGTTGTATAGGGAGGATCAGGTGGTAGATGGGGTTATAGAGCTCCCAAGAAATTATGTCTTTTGTTTTTGCAACCAAATGGGTAGAGAAAGACCACCAGGTGGGGGTGTGACAGAGCTCAGACTCTCCTCCAGCAGGGCTTGCTGTGGCTGCTGTATTGGATGGGGGTGTGGTTCTTAGGCCAATGGAGTTATGTTTCCAGGGGGATCATGGCTGCCTCTGCTGAGTCACACAGGTCACCAGGGAAACTGTAGAAATCCGACTGTCAAGGAATCACCCCACTCCACTGCAGTGGAGTCCTAAAGGCCAGTCTCACTCTGACCACCTTGGATCCCCAACAGCACTGAGTTTATTTCCAGGCAGCCGGTGACCAGGGATGAGAACTTGCCCCAGACCACCAGTGTTCCTGCTGAGAAAGCCAGCTGAGTTACAGTTTTCTTGAGTCTCAGGGAACCTGTAGCAGTGATCCAGTTCCTTCAAAGGGTGTGTGGATTCTCTCAGCTTTCCTGGTATGTTGCTGTGGTAGTTGTTGGAGCAAAAGTTCACAATGTGAGTCTCCACATGCTGCTGTGTCTGTGCGAGTGGGAGCTGCAAGCTAGTCCAGCCTCCTATCCACCATCTTCTCCTCTAGTTGTGTATTTAAACATAGGAAAGGTAATATGCTGCACTATGACATTATGATGACTACAATGTCACTAGGTGGTAGAAAATTTTCAGTTTCACTAATGATCTTAAGCGTATATACTGTCCATTGTTGACCTAATTATATATCATAGTGTCCCACGGAATTATAATATTGTATTTTTACTGTACCTTTTTATTTTTTACTTTTCTTTTTTACTATACCTCTTTTTTGGTAAAATGTTCACATCTTTTGTGTGATTTTATTAGATTGTTGTGTATACTTGTGGAAAATATGTTTTATAGATACTGTTGTTGCTTTAAAAAACTTTTGACAATGTTTATCTTTGAAATGTTCAGACAACTTTAAAAAATAATTATGGAAATGTCTGCATTTACAGGTAGCATTCTCTATTTGTTTTCTATTTGCCTCATCCATTCTGTGTTACTTTATTTCTCGTTTACCCGATTTATTTTGTTTCAGTTGCATACATTTTAGTATTCTATTTTATTTCTGCTATTGACTTAATCATAATTATTTGTATTATTATTTGTGTAGTTGCTTAAGTATTAACAAAATGTATCTTTAGCTTATCACAGCATATCTTTAAATAATAATATATTGCTGTATGTATAATATAAGAACTTTGTAAGAGTACATTTTCATTTCTTCCCTACCATACCCTTTGGACTATTATTTACATACTTTTTATTTCTACATATATTATAAACTACACACTAACCTACTATTTTTAAAACAATAAATTACTTATTGAATTTTTTTCTTTTCTTTTTTTTTAAAAAAAATTTAACAGTTTCCTCCTTGTGTTCAGCCTCTCAGTTTTTTTTTTTTTTTAATTTTATACATGTGGGATACATATGCAGGATGTGCAGGTTTGTTACCTAGGAAAATGTGAGTCATTGTGGTTTGCTGCACCTATCAACCCATCACCTAGGTATTAAGTCCTGCATGCATTAGCTATTTTTCCTGTTCTTTCCATCCCATGCCTCGCCCTCCACCTAGACAGGTTTCAATGTGTGTTGTTCCCTTCCCTGTTTCCATGTGTTCTCATCATTCAGCTCCCACTGGTACATGAGAACATGTGGTGTTTGGTTTTCCGTTCCTGTGTTAATTTGCTGAGTATAATGGCTTCTAGCTCCATCCATGTCCCTGAAATGGACACGATCTTGTTCCTTTTAATGGTTGCATATTATTTCATGGTGTATATGTACCACATTTTCTTTATCCAGTCTATCATTGTTGGGCGTTTGGGTTGATTTCATGTTTTTACTATTGTGAATAGTGCTGCAATGAACATATGTGTGCAAGAATTGTATTCATTTGAGATAATTTTATATATAGAAAAGTTGCGAAAATGATACAAAGAACTCATATATTCTTTCATCCAGCTTCCTTTAATACTAACATCTTATATTAGCAAGGATAATTATCAAAACAAAGAGACTGACTTTGGCATAATACTTTTAAGCAAACAATAGAGGCTCCTTGAATTCCATCAGTTTTCCAGTAGTTCATTGTTTCTATCTCAGGATTCAATCCAGTATCCCACATTGTAGTTACTTTTTATATCTCTTTAGTCTCCTCTAATCAATGATAATTCTTGAATTTGACACTTTTAATGAATACTGGTTAGTTATGCTGTAGAGTGTCTCTCAATTTGGTTTTGACTGTTGTATTCTTGTGACTAAATTGATACATCTTTGGCAAGTACACTGTAGAAGTGACGTTGTGCCCTTCCCAGTGCATCATATCAGGGTGTACATGATGTCAATATGTCTCATTACAGATGATATTAACTTTAATCATTTTCACTGAAATATTGTCTGCCAGGTTGCTCCACCATGAAGTTATCACTTTCCTTTTTGCAATTAATAAACATATTGGGCAAAATATTGTGAAACCACTCAAACATAATTTTTCTGAAAACCGTGCTCACTGATTTTAGCCGTCATCAGTGAATTTTGCCTGCAGCAATTATTACTGTGATACTTGTTTGGGGTTGCTTTTGTATTTCCCTCATTTCTTTTATATTTATTAATTGAAATTTTTCTGTAATGAAGAACTATTTATTCTTCCATGTTTATTTATGTATTCAATTATTTGAAATAAATTATGAAGTCATAAATGTTTACTCCTTTGAATATTATTTAATATTATCATTTTTAATTTTGTGACTCATGCTATTCTAGTATTTTCTGACACCATGATATATTTCAGGTTCATTTTATTTTATTTTAGTTTTTGCATCAGCCTTGACTAGCCATGGTTCTTTTGATGGGCAAATGGTATTTAGAAACCAAGATCCAGGCACAGAATACTTTTTGTTATGGAAGTATTATTGTTTTTAGGATCTCTCAAATGACAGGGTTTGGAAATACAAGTATACAACTCACACATACATACAATTCTGCATTTATAATTCTATATATATCTTAACATATATTAAAGCTCATGAATTCATAGTGATGCCTCCAATTATAATCTGACACTATAGGATTAGTTGTGTCCTCCTTTTTCTTATGTGTAACTTCTTTCTTTGACAATGGAAGCAGAGTCTCTTTATAATATATTTACTTATTTGTTAGATCATTGTATACACACGCTCCTATCAGAAACAGATTTACTAAGTACATTTGTGAATAGTTACTTATATGTTTAGCCTTATAATATCCACACTAAATTCTATGTTACGTAGATTAGTGCTTTTCTACCTCACTCCGTTCAGTGTGGTTATCCTATTCACTTGTAATATATTTAGGTTCATCTGTTACTGTCTTGTATTCAATTTTGGGATCCCCCAATGACTTGAGTGATTTTAAGAACTATTTAGTTTTATGGGTATTTGAGACTTTATTATGGTTCTAAGAATCAAAGCTATACTGAAAGTATACCCAGAGAAATATCGTGAAGTAAAGGAAAATATTTTCATGTTTGTGCACAATTGCGGCTTCCTGAGTAATGAAAATTAGGACCTGTATTAAAAGATAAGTCTTGGAAATCAAAGGGTATTAGACCATGAGACATTTGCTCCTACTGTGAGTAGTAAAACTTATCTTTCTAGAGCCAACTGTTTGCATTGTAGGGTAGGAACTTTCTCCTTTATCTTCCTGAGAGACTTTGTTTTATTTCAAATGGGGATGAGACCTAGAACCCTAAAGCCTGTCCTTTACATTGCATGTTATTGTAAACAACTAGGGAGTGGATATTGCCTTTCCTCTGGCAGAAAAGAATAGAGGGCAGCTTTTCTTCTCCTACATAAACTGTCAGGCTCATAATTTTGGGGTATTCTCCTTCAGGACCC
>NW_016809457.1:2602684-2607652 GCF_001698545.2 Rhinopithecus bieti
TATATATATATATATATATATATATATATACACACACACACACACACATACATACACATACACAGAGAGAGAGAGAGAGAGTAACATTTGGTTTTTGTGCTTTGTTCCTAGGATATTAGGGCAAGAGGAACTGATGTGGTCATTACTATAAGTAATGATAATTTGCCTTGATTCAAAAACCTCATGTTTGTATCCTGTATTAGTCTGTTCTCATGCTGCTATGAAGAAATACCCAAGACTGGGTAATTAATAAAGGAAAGAGGTTTAACTGACTCACAGTTCCGCATGACTGGGGAAGCCTCAGGAGAATTACAATCATGGTGGAAGGGGAAGCAAACATGTCCTTCTTCACATGGTGGCAGGAGAAGTGCAGAACAAATGGAGGAAAAGCCCTTTATAAAACCATCAGATCTCATGAGAACTCACTCACTATAATGAGGAAGGAAAGGCAAACATGATCTAATCACCTCCCACAAGGTCCCTCCCCCAGCATGTGAGGATTACAATTGGGATTACGATTCAAGATGAGATTTGGCTGGGGACACAGAGCCAGACTACATTAAAAACATATTAAGAAATATTGCTTCCTTTTAATCTCCACTACTCTCATCCTATTTTCCCCTTCTTTTTGTCATTTCCTACCCACTCTCTGTTGGAATGAATCTTTTAAGTTTACAATTTATCTCTCTTGTGTTTATTTTGCATAAATGATGTATATTTTCTATCTTCTTCTTTCCTTATTGTTTTAACACAATAGCTCTATTGAGATGTAATTCACATACTGTAACATTCACCCATTTCAAATGTACATACTTTTAGGGTATTCACAGGGTTATGTGATCATCACCATGATCAATTTTGAAATATTTTCATCATCCCTAAAAGAAACTCTGTAGACATAATTTGTTATTCTCCATACCCCTCCTCCCAGCCCTAGATAACAACTATTTTATATTGTCTTTAGTAACTGGTTTCCTGAAACATATTTTCAAGATTCATCCATATTGTAGCATCAATCAGTACTTTATTCCTTTTTATTGCTGAATAATTGTTCACTGTATGTATATACCACGTTATTTATCCATTCGTCAGTTGATGGGCATTTTGGTTGTTTCCATTTTGAGGCTACTATAAATAAGGCTGCTACGAACATTTGTGTACAACTTTTATGTGAACATGTTTTCATTTCTATTCATACATGAGTAGGAATAGAATTGCTGGGTCATTGATAACTCTATGTTTAACTTTTGATGAACTGCCAGACTGTTTTTCCAAAGCAGCTGCACCATTTTACATTCCTACTATTAATAGGAATATGTGGGGGTTCCAATTTCTCCATATTCTCACCAACTTGCTATTATCTCTCTTTTTGATAATAGTCATTCTGGTATTCCTTTCTTTCTCACATGACATATAGAATCTTATGTCATAAGATTATGACATAATGCTTCATTTGCTTTTTTCCACTGACCGATATATCCTGCAAAAAACAAGTCATCTTAAAGGAATTTTCCTCATTCTTTTTATAGCTGCATAGTATTCCATTGTGTAAATGTATCATAATTTATTCAATCCCTCTCCAACACATGGATATTTGGTTTATTACCACTACTTTGCAAATATGAACAATGCAGCAATAAATAACCCTATGCATATTATTTAAGTCGATGCATAATATTCACATTATTGGAAGAGTATTTTCCGGATATATATGTGGTTGTGCTAAATATTGCCAAATTTTCATCCAGAAGGCATAGACAAATTTTCATTCACATAAACAGTGTATGAGAAAATTTGTTTGCTATAGCCTTGTCAACAGAATTTGTTGTCTTGCTTTTAGACGTTTGCCAGTCTGATAGGTGAGAAACGGTGTCTTATTGTTGTTTAATTTCTCTAATTTTAGTGAGATTGAAGGCTTTTATGTTTTATATCATTTTCAATATTTTAGTGAATTTTCTGTTCTCTTAATTATTTTTTAAAGAAGTTAATGAATAACAAAACAATCTTTTGTATTTATTCACATTTATTATTTCTAGCATTCTGTTTTCTATGGATTCTAATTTCCATCTGGTGTCATTTGTTTTTAGCTTAAAGAACTTCCTTTAACATTTCTCTTTGTGTAGGTGTGTTAGCAACACATTTTCTCAGCTTTAGTTTTTCTAAAAATGTGTTTACTTTGCCTTCATTGTTTTGATGGTATTTTGCTAGATAGAGAATCTAGTCTGCTGGTTATTTTCTTCCAGTACTCTATGTTGTTCCATTGTCTTTTGGCTTATGCCTTTTCTGAGAAGTTTTCAGGCTTTCTTGTTTGTTTTCCTGCTGATGCCAGCCTTTGATATACACCCCTGAGCCCTCAGTAAGGACCTCTGGCTAAGAATTTTCAGGTAGGCACAGTCCTGTATTCTCTCTGTACCTCCTTCAAGTTTTTAATGTCACAGTTACCCACACTTTGCAATTAAATGCTTATAAATGCTTTGGCTGGCACCTCATCATCCTACTGTTTTTCTAGAGATAAGAGCAGCCCTAGATCTTTTCTCCTGTATGAAAAGTTTGTTACTTTCTAGAATTTTGTTCATTCAGGTTTCTTTGTGTACTCAACTTTGCAATGAGTTAAAAGTAAAAGACTATGGTTTTGTAGCTGCTCCAGCTTGATCAGTTGTTAGGATGATAACAACAGTTTCTAATGATACGGATCGAATGGAACCTAAGTCCGTGGCCTCAATGAGAATGTAGTAACTGTAATTAGATTACTTGTACACACAGCCAATGTGTGCTAATTCCACAACACTCACTAATTGAGCTCCCCTTTTAAGATATGATCAACCTTTGTTTTACTGTAGGAAATGTGAGTTTTTGCAAGGAGAGGTAAAGTTTAATTGTCACACCTGGAAATAATTGAATCTATAGTCCCCTATGATAACAAGAGTGATTGACTTGAATTTTAAAAGCGTAGCACTGTTAAAGAAATTCCAACAATATCATGTGTAAAACAATGATGTTAAATAGTAATGAAACACTCTATTTTAGTCATAAAATAAAGCAGATTTTAATGCTTTATCACCTCTGATAAATTGCAGTTTTGTTTTTCTTTCGATTTTCTGTTGAGCTGACACTTCATGCACAGACATCTAGCAGTGATCAAATGCAAGACCATGAAAAAATAAAATTTGGCGTAATGAATGCCGATTTCTAGTTTGTATTACTTTCTCTTCTCTTATGGTATATGTCAAAGAAGAGATTTAATCAGTTTCACCAGTAAGATCATGTCACTGCCAGAAAAGATTTTAATGGTCAAGAAAAGTTTAGGCCATCGTTTTCTTTTGTATTAGAAGGTATATTGATTTACATTATTTTATTGTACTGAATTTAAGATGAAATCATTTGCATAAATGAGCGAAATATTTCATTTTAAAAGTAACATTTCTAACATTTCTTTTGTTTTCTAAAGAGTAGGAATTCAAGATAGATTATGTTATTTTTCATTTGAATAAGTGTGAGATATCAGGAAGAGAAATAAATTGCCTTGCATTTAATTGCATCACAGCTCATTTTGGAATAATGAGATATTTTAGTTTTTCAAAAAATATTAGTGTGCTGCAAAATCAATGTTCTTTCTATTATTTTTTCCAAGGTGAATAATCTAAATGTATTAGTTTTTATTTAGCAATTGATGATTTAATAATATAAGGCTATTCATAGCTCATTTAGAAAGTCTCTGAATGTTTCATTCTCTTGGTGTTTAAAAACCCTTTTGATTATTTTTATGTTTGGGCAGAATTTGTATAAGCTGAGTGCTCTTTGCCCAAGGCATACTTTCTCCATGTTTATTTTTCTGTCCTTTGCTTCAAATGAAATGGGATGAAATATATGCGGAGATAGTTGCTTTTTCTTTTCCACATTCTTACCTTACCCATAGAAAAATTGAGAGTAGCCATCAGCCAAAAATATGTTGGCCTTTAGGGAAAGTCCTACGTGTGTGTAGCAGGGATAAGAGGAGATATGCAGGGTGAGAAACTGTATTTTCTCTCTCCCTTTTCACTAAATACCCTCCTCACATGGAAGGTTGTATCTGAGTTATTTATCATCACTTCTGCTACAACATGGCAGACCAAGAGGAGCAGGGCAGCACAGGGAGAGGAGGGATCGTGAAAGACAGGAAAAAAATACTTGATGCCTTAAGTTTGTCGAAGCTTTATCCTACCCAGGCCAGGTGGGAGGAGAGATGTAGTCTGTGTGATTTCATCTTATATCACCTGCCAGGCACTCTAGGCATGAACTAAACTTTCCCCACTGACAATGTGATGGACTGGAAGATAAAAAGACTATCAGTTTGTTGAGGGCTTTATAACTTATCTTATTATCTTAATCTCTGCAATTTGCTCTTCATAAAATTCTAGGGTAAGCGTAACCCAGACTGTTATTTGACTTTACCTGTGAGGTGACTGAACTGAGAGGATAATTAATCACATTTCTACAGTCTGCAAATGGCAGAGCTAGACTCAAACCCAGGATGCAGACTTCAATTTCTTCTATGACTCAATAGTGCTACCCTGCCCTTCTTTGCTACCTGAAATTCACCTATCTGGGTGATTGCAGGTTTGAACTTCTAGGAGTGCTCAGTACTTGAATGTATACTAAATACATTTATGTGTATTGTTCTATGTTTTTTTAACTAAATCCATTAGCAAATTTGCTTTAGGTAAAGGAGAAAAGTTGTACCAGATAGATAGAAAGAAATGAAAAAGAGAATAGCAAGAAATATGAATTCTCAAGTACCCTGAATTTTCCTACTAGGGCTTTGTTCTCTGATCTTTTTTAGATCACCACCCTGTTTTGCAGTTTAATAATAAATTCCCTTGTTTCCTATCCTGAAGTCAAATAATATTTAATAACTACAGGCATTTTAGCTTGTTGTTTGTCCAGTCATTTTTATTTGTTTATTTAGACAGAGTCTCACTCTGTTACCTA
>NW_016809457.1:2608447-2623975 GCF_001698545.2 Rhinopithecus bieti
AAATGCAAGACCATGAAAAAATAAAATTTGGCGTAATGAATGCCGATTTCTAGTTTGTATTACTTTCTCTTCTCTTATGGTATATGTCAAAGAAGAGATTTAATCAGTTTCACCAGTAAGATCATGTCACTGCCAGAAAAGATTTTAATGGTCAAGAAAAGTTTAGGCCATCGTTTTCTTTTGTATTAGAAGGTATATTGATTTACATTATTTTATTGTACTGAATTTAAGATGAAATCATTTGCATAAATGAGCGAAATATTTCATTTTAAAAGTAACATTTCTAACATTTCTTTTGTTTTCTAAAGAGTAGGAATTCAAGATAGATTATGTTATTTTTCATTTGAATAAGTGTGAGATATCAGGAAGAGAAATAAATTGCCTTGCATTTAATTGCATCACAGCTCATTTTGGAATAATGAGATATTTTAGTTTTCAAAAAATATTAGTGTGCTGCAAAATCAATGTTCTTTCTATTATTTTTTCCAAGGTGAATAATCTAAATGTATTAGTTTTATTTAGCAATTGATGATTTAATAATATAAGGCTATTCATAGCTCATTTAGAAAGTCTCTGAATGTTTCATTCTCTTGGTGTTTAAAACCCTTTTGATTATTTTATGTTTGGGCAGAATTTGTATAAGCTGAGTGCTCTTTGCCCAAGGCATACTTTCTCCATGTTTATTTTCTGTCCTTTGCTTCAAATGAAATGGGATGAAATATATGCGGAGATAGTTGCTTTTCTTTTCCACATTCTTACCTTACCCATAGAAAATTGAGAGTAGCCATCAGCCAAAATATGTTGGCCTTTAGGGAAAGTCCTACGTGTGTGTAGCAGGGATAAGAGGAGATATGCAGGGTGAGAAACTGTATTTTCTCTCTCCCTTTTCACTAAATACCCTCCTCACATGGAAGGTTGTATCTGAGTTATTTATCATCACTTCTGCTACAACATGGCAGACCAAGAGGAGCAGGGCAGCACAGGGAGAGGAGGGATCATGAAAGACAGGAAAAAAATACTTGATGCCTTAAGTTTGTCGAAGCTTTATCCTACCCAGGCCAGGTGGGAGGAGAGATGTAGTCTGTGTGATTTCATCTTATATCACCTGCCAGGCACTCTAGGCATGAACTAAACTTTCCCCACTGACAATGTGATGGACTGGAAGATAAAAGACTATCAGTTTGTTGAGGGCTTTATAACTTATCTTATTATCTTAATCTCTGCAATTTGCTCTTCATAAAATTCTAGGGTAAGCGTAACCCAGACTGTTATTTGACTTTACCTGTGAGGTGACTGAACTGAGAGGATAATTAATCACATTTCTACAGTCTGCAAATGGCAGAGCTAGACTCAAACCCAGGATGCAGACTTCAATTTCTTCTATGACTCAATAGTGCTACCCTGCCCTTCTTTGCTACCTGAAATTCACCTATCTGGGTGATTGCAGGTTTGAACTTCTAGGAGTGCTCAGTACTTGAATGTATACTAAATACATTTATGTGTATTGTTCTATTTTTTTTTAACTAAATCCATTAGCAAATTTGCTTTAGGTAAAGGAGAAAAGTTGTACCAGATAGATAGAAAGAAATGAAAAGAGAATAGCAAGAAATATGAATTCTCAAGTACCCTGAATTTTCCTACTAGGGCTTTGTTCTCTGATCTTTTTTAGATCACCACCCTGTTTTGCAGTTTAATAATAAATTCCCTTGTTTCCTATCCTGAAGTCAAATAATATTTAATAACTACAGGCATTTTAGCTTGTTGTTTGTCCAGTCATTTTTATTTGTTTATTTAGACAGAGTCTCACTCTGTTACCTAGGCTGCTGCAGCCTCAATCTCTTGGGCTAAAGCAATCCTCCTGCCTCAGCCTCTAGAGTAGCTGGGACTACAAGCATGCACCATCACACCTAACTGAATTTTTTCTTTTAATTTTTTTTTTTTTTTTTTAGAAACAGTCTCACTATGTTGCCCAGGCTGGTCTTTAACACCTGATCTCAAGCAATCCTCCCACCTTGGCCTCCCAAATCTCTGCTGGGATTATAGGTGTGAGCCACTGCACCCAGCCTGTCTATTTATTTGTTTAGCACTTATTGAATCCTGTCTAGATACTAATCATTGTCTTTGGCCTAGGGACTAAAAAATAAAAAGCAATTCCTGTTTTCAGGGAGCATGTCACATTGTGAACAACACAGAGCATTTAGCAGAGACCATGGTCTTTCTATTGCTTAAAAGTAAAGATTATATACATTAGTTTGTCTTTCCCTGTGCCACTCTCCTTTCCTATCGCTGCATGACTCAAGAAAATGGAACTCTACTTTTCCATATGCCTACTGATTCTGATCTCTGGTACTGGTACTGGGCTCTGCAAAAGCCCAGGGTTCTATCTGTTATGTAAACTCAGGACGGATGTGTCTTTTCACTCACAGAGCTTCTCAAAACAGTTTCTCTTCTCTAGAAAACATTCCACATCTATCTCTGTGCAACTATTGCCCAGTATTATTTTGCAGAACAATACATTTTGCTATTGTGATGAGATTTTGTTTTCTGTTAGAGTGGAAGCTCTCAAAATGTGGTTTGTGGAAGGAGTCCCTTGGAGTCCGTGAAGCCACAACTATTCGTAACAGTAAGAATGTATTTGCCCTTTGCACTGTTTTGACATTTGCCCTGGTGGTGCAAAGCCATAGTAGATTAAACTGTGGTGCCTTTGCACAGATAGAGGCAGTGGGCCCAACTGTTGGCAGAAGTCATTGCGGTCTTCATCACTACGGAACAAAGAAATGAAGCCAGTTTGCCCTGAGCATGCCCTTGAAAAGGCAGTACAAATAATCACTTTTATTACATTTTGGCTTCAAGTACACGTATTTTCAAATATATTCTGCAGAAACCACTCTGCTGCACAATGCAGCATGACAGTTGCCTCAAAGAAAGCACTTGCGCAGTTGTTTGGGTTGTGAGCTGAACTAGCTGGGGTTTACACAGAACACTATTTTTACTTGAAAGAATAATGACTATGGTTTTTCAGTCTTGTTATTTGGTAGGTATTTCCTCAAAAATGAATGAAGTGAGCTTGTTGGGAAGATACTGACTGTATATGTTGTCCATAATGAAACCCAACCGCTCACGTGAAAAATTAGAATTTCATAAGACTTGTATTTGCTACCATAAACTTGAAAGATTATCAACACTTAAAAAGATGTTTCTGATGAGATTAGCAATGATATTAGGAATTGTGGGCTTTTACCTCTATCTTATAATTAGATATTTAACATTTAGAAAATCTGCATAAGAAATATTTTTCAAATGACTGAGATGTGATAGTACAAAATCACATGTAGGTAAAAGTTTAAAGTGCAAAATAGTCCAATAGATTTTAATGGAACAGAGTGAAAAAGAAGTTTTATTATGGTTTCATATTCCATGTCACAGCTAACCTTAAAGAAATCATCACTTGGTAAGTTTTGGTTTAGTATCAAAGGAGAATATCCACATTATCAGAAAGATTCTAAAAGATATTCTTCTTCCCTTTTCTTTTCAACTACATACCTCTGTTGAGGGGGGCTGTTATTTTAGTTTTTAAATTTAAAACTCAACCCAAAAAACCCCAACACCACCTCTATATTAATATATTATATAAAAACTTGGAATGGTGAGGGGACAGATAACAAGGAGAACCGAGTGTTTTTCTTAGCCCAGACATTAAAATATTTGCAGAAAGTAAATAATTTGCTACTCTTTTCTAATTAAATGTTATTTTAAAAAATATATAATTATTTCATAAAATTGCTATTTATGTTAACATTTAACTGGATAGTTATTACTTTAAAAATGAATTAATAAATACATACCTTAACATTTCTCAGTTTAAAATTTTGAATATTGATATTGTTGATATTGATACCTCTATAAACAAAAGCTTTTGCTGTTCTTAATAATTTACAAAATCTTTTATTGTGAGCTTCTTTAGATGTATGACAAATCAGTAAAAATAGTACAGAGAGTTTTCAAATATCCTTCTTGCAGCCTCTCACAATGGAGAACATCTTACGTAACCATGATATACTTATCCGATCAGTAAATTAACATTAGTACAATGCCATTAACAAAATAAAAACCCCATTTAAGTTTCACCAGCTTTTCCATTCATGTCTTTTGTTTGTTTGTTTGTTTAAGGAACTGATTCAGAATCCCATATCAAACTTTGTTATTACTTTTGCCTGGTCTCCAGCTATCTGGAACAGTTTTTCAGTCTTCCTTCATTTTCAAGAGTGTGAAAGGATCCCAAGACTAAAAGTCTGGGAACTGCTGGTTTAGAGTCACAATACTGACTGCTCAAAATGACTTTTGTAAATAAAAGTGCTTTTATTCTGTAGATATACATGTAATTGTACACATCATTTAAAGTATTTTTATTTAAGCAAATTTGAAAATTCTTCCTGTGCTGATAACTTGGCTAATTATTATTAGATGTAGTTCAAAACAAGCTAATGGCTAACCTGGATAATTCTTGTCTATTTTAAGAATAGACATGTTTAACAATTGTGTTTAAAATAATTCCCACTAAAAGACTCATAGCAACTTATTTTGGTAATCTAAAGTATGATCTGACCAGCTCTAAAAAGATTACTGACATATCTCTAAATAGAATTAACTTACCAGTGAGATTATCATATTTTGTGTTTGATCTATTAATACCAAAGTTTGGATTTGTCTAAATAAATCTTATTATTTTAATAAATAAAAAATAAATAATAAAAAATTTAATAAAAGATTTAATTAATATATATTATCTTTATGCTTCAATGTATACTGTATCAGCAAGTCAGAGAAACACCGAACATTGACTGGAAACAATTACCCATTCGTTTTCCTGGAGACTTTCTCAATGGCTTACACTGAAGTGCATTCTATTTCCAGGTCTGTTTGACACAGACCTGGAAAAAAAAGTTCTTCCTACCTTTAATTCTATAAAGCACTATGTCAGCCCAGGGAATTAGACTTCGGTGACATATCTAAATCCTTATAAGGACAAGCCTTTGGTATATTATTCCTTTCTTATTAACGCACATACTTTGCTTGTCTTAATGGGTTTCAGCAACAGTTTATTTAATCATTAGAGAAACACAAGTAGAAATTAATATATTTAGTAAAGAAAATATTCTTTTGTAATTATTCTATTGCAGGTTTGATAGTTGGTGTTTAGTATTGTAAAGTCTTGTCTCAGAAAAGATTTATGGTCTTTTCTCAAAATTTATGAGAGATTTAAGTTAAATAAGTACTATGTTGAATATTTTACAACTTCAAAAAATTATTTATGTAAAAATGAATTCGGGATTGTAATGAGAACAGAAGAAGAAATCTACTTCAGAGTTGATATTACCTTGACAGCAGCTGAATTCCTTAGCAAAAACCTGCAATCAGTGAAGGGTACCAGTCACATATACCTAAATTGGGTAGAAGAAATTCAACTTCTGGGATTTTCCTTTTTCTTTTGTTTGCCTGATGTGTTAATCCGTTTTTATGCTGCTGATAAAGACATACCTGAGATTGGGAAGAAAAAGAGGTTTAATTGGTCTTAACAGTTCCACATGGCTGGGGAGGCCTCAGAATCATGGTGGGAGGCTAAAGGCACTTCTTACATGACAGTGGCGAGAGAAAATGAGAAGGATGCAAAAGCGGAAACCCCTGATAAACCCATCATATCTCATGAGACTTACTCACTACCACAAGAACAGTATGGGGGAAACTGCCCCCATGATTCAAATTATCTCCCACTGGCTCCCTCTCACAACACATAGGAATTGTGGGAGTACAATTTAAGATGAGATTTGGGTGGGGACACAGAGCCAAACCACATTGTTTTGTCCCTGGCCCCTCCAAATCTCATGTCCTCACATTTCAAAACCAATCAAGCCTTCCCAACAGTCCCCTAAAGTCTTAACTCATTTCAGCATTAACCCAAAAGTCCACAGTCTAAAGTCTCATCTGAGACAAGGCAAGTCCCTTCGACATATGAGCCTGGAAAATCAAAAGCAAACTAGTTACTTCCTAGAAACAATGCAGATACAGGTATTGGGTAAACACAGCCATTCCAAAAGGGAGAAACTGGCCAAAACAAAGGAGTGACAGGGCCCATGCAAGTCCAAAGTCCAGCAGGACAGTCAAATTTTCAAGCTCCAAAATGATCTCCTTTGACTCTGGGTCTCACATTCGGATCATGCTGATGCAAGAGGTGGGTCCCCATAGTCTTGGGCAGCTCTGCCCCTGTGGCTTTGCCAGGTATAGCCCCCTCCCAGCTGCTTTCACGGGCTGGTATTGAGTGTCTGTGGCTTTTCCAGGCACATGGTGCAAACTGTTGGTGGATCCACCATTCTGGGGTCTGGAGGATGATGGCCCTCTTCTCACAACTCCACGAGGCAGTGCCCCAGTAGGGACTATGTGTCGGTGCTCTGACCCACATTTACCTTCTGCACTTCCCTAGCAGATGTTCTCCATGAGTGCCCCGCCCTTGCAGCAAACTTTTGCCTGGGCATTCATGCAAGTCCATACATCCTCTGAAATCTAGGCGGAGGTTCCCAAACCTCAGTTCTTAACTTCTGTGCACCTACACACTCAAGGCCACATGGAAACTGCCAAGACTTGGGCTTTTACCCTTTGAAGCAACAGCCTGAGTTCTACCTTAGCCCCTTTTAGTCATGACTGGAGTGGCTGGGACATAGGGCAACAAGTCCCTAAACTTCACACAGCAAGGAGACCCTAGGCCCAGCCCACAAAACCAGAAACCATTTTCTCCTAGGCCTCCAGGCCTGTGAAGGCTTCAGAGAAGACCTCTGACATGCCCTGGAGACGTTTTCCCCATTGTGTTGGGGATTAACATTTGGCTACTTGTTACTTACGCAAATTTCTATAGGCAGCTTGAATTTCTCCTCAGAAAATGGGATTTTCTTTTCTATCACATTGTCAGGCTGCAAATTTTCCAAACTTTTATGCTCTGCTTCTCTTATAAAATTGAATGTCCTTAACAACACCCAAGTAACCTCTTGAATGCTTTGGGGCTTAGGAATTTCTTCCACCAGGTACCCTAAACCATCTTTCTCAAGTTCGAAGTTCCACAAATCTCTAGAGCAGGGGCAAAAGGCTGCCAGTCTCTTTGCTAAAACATAAGAGTCACCTTTGTTTCAGTTCCCAACGAGTTCCTCATCTGTCTGATACCATCTCAGCCTGGACCTTATTGTCTATATCGCTATCGACATTTTGGGCAAAGCTATTCAACAAGTCTCTAGAAAGTTCCAAACATTCCCACATTTTCCTTCTTCTGAGCCCTCCAAACTGCTTCAACCTCTGCCTGTTACCCGGTTCCAAAGGCACTTCCACACTTTCAGATAACTTTTCTGCACCGCCCCACTCTTCTGGTGCCAATTTACTGTATTAGTCTGTTTTCACGCTGCTGATAAAGACATACCTGAGACTGGGAAGAAAAAGAGGTTTAATTGGACTTACAGTTCCGCATGGCTGGGGAGGCCTCAGAATCATAGTGGGAGGCTGAAGGCACTTCTTACATGACAGCGGCAGAGAAAATGGGAAGGATGCAAAAGCGGAAACCCCTGATAAACCCATCAGATCTCATGAGACTTATTCACTGCCATGAGAACAGTATGGGGGAAACTGCCCCAGTGATTCAAATTATCTCCCACCGGGTTCCTCCTACAACACATGGGAATTATGGGAGTACAATTCAAGATGAGAACTGGGTAGGGACACAGAGCCAAACCATATCACCTGATGATTGATAAAGAAGGAAAATAGTAAGGAAAGTCGAGAGTGAATTATTCTTAATATTTATATATGCAAATTTCAGGAAAACCTTTACTAAATTCACATTCAGCTGGTTTGAAACAAAGAAAAAAATGCCTCAGGTTACATCAAGTGATCACCTATTTCTTTGACTCAATGGTGCCAAGCACTATTCTAGTTTCTGAATGATATATATTCTGTCTATTCATACAAGAAAACATTTCTTCAGTGACTGTTATGTGTTAGACAACACGCAGGGCAATATGGTTACAAAGATGAAAGAAACTCAACCTCTGCCCACAAGGAGCTCACAGATTAATTACAGACACAATCATACAAACATAACATGGAACTAGCAGTAAAAGACTGAGTTTATATTTAAACAACCAAGTGCTACAGTTCATTGTAAACGGAGTGATCATGGAAGTCACCAAGGAAGTGCAGCTTCATTTGGACTCTGCAGCAAGGGGTGGTTTTGCATAGGTGGAGGTGGGAAGGCAGAGGTCATTCTAGGTGAGAAGATTAAAGACATGGAAGAAAATATACAAGAAGTGACACAAAGCTAGCTTAATGAGGGGAGGGTTCTGTACTGTATTTTCTCTTTCACTGGCTTAACTACAATTCAAAGACAGTAGTCTTGGTATTGCTAAGATAATTTTGATGGTGCTCTGCAAAATTATTGTTTCATGCAACTTACAACTCTTACGTATTTCTCACTGTTATTTCCCTTCTCTTTGAATCTCACTTTCATCTTTTTTTTTTTCTCTCTCTCACTTTTTAGCTTTCATCTATAGTTTCAATAGACATTGTTCAGGTATATTAATGGCTTTGCTTTTGTAGAAGTTCTTAAGCTCGTTATAACTTCAGGATAGGTGAGAATTGGGAGGGAGGGTGCTGGTAGGTGACTATGATTAAAAAGTTTCTTCCAAATGAAATTCTTAACCTTTAGCACACGACGTATTCCTCAAAAGAAAATGTAATCTTTTCTTAAGGCTTATATTGTGAAAATATACTCTTGGTCTTTGTAGTATATGAAAAAATTGATATCTCTTTTAAGAGAACACTTAAGCCAAAGAACATGGTGAATAGGCAAAGAAAAAAAGATTTGATTGTGATATCAGTTTTAGAAAATGAAACTGTATATTATGCAATGTATTATAATTCCATCTATATGTTAACTCAACATGACTCAGAATGAATCAAAGATTAATTTTGATTGGTGTAAATTTTCAGACAAATTAATATATTAAGATATTATCATTTTCATTTCATCTTTGACTGTGTAGTGTAATTATAAAGTCATTTGTCCTGAAGATCGATCTCTAATCCTTTGTTAGTCATCATTCTTGTTTCTTTATCATTCTGTCCATTTTCTCTAGACTATTCACTAGTCTAACTTTCGTAAGCATTAATTTGTCAAAGTTTTTGTGTATGTTTCATGCAATCTTTCAATTTTAATTTCTCTATGCAAGTGATTTGCATGGCATTATCAGATGTCCCAAATCACTAAGAGACAGATGCCCAAAGATATCACTAAACACTAGAGTCATCTGGGAAGTAGTGTGAATTTATTAGTGAATGTTTTCAGATTAGGATTTATTTTGCTTATGTGTGCAACATCAGAACAGAAGGCACACATAGGATGAATAGTTGGATAACAAGGCGACCTTTCTGCCTATATATGGAAGCTTCCAAGTAAATGTACTTAGTTCCATTTTGGGGATTTATTGTAGGCATCTCCAGAGCTCTGTTTGCTTGAGCAGATAGACACACTATTGATGCAGGGATAGATTTGAACTGATGGATCCTCTTCTAACCTGTCAGAACATCATGCTTCCCTGCTTAGTTGTGCTGAGGGATGATACTTAAAAAAAACAGAATGCATCTTTTTATTTATTTATTTGACAAATAAAAATAGGGCATGTTTATTGTGTACAACATGATGTTTTGAAATATGCATACATTTAGGACTGACTAAGTCAAGTTAATAAGATATGCATTACATATGTTAACATATGTATTACATATGCATTACAAAATAACATTGCATGACAATATGCAATTTATACATACCCAAAATTGTATATCTATGTTTTTTAAAATCAGAAACTTTTTTTCATGAAGAGTGAAGTGATTTTATGATATTGTTTCAGATTAATATTTTTTAAAATGTAATCTTCCTCTTTTAATTGTTGTTTGTATAAGTTCCAATTTGTATTTTAATGGAAATACTGACAAATCTGTTTGTCATACAATACTGTCATATTTTGTAGTCATCTGCTTGGTTTTACTATTTAAAAACATCACTTGTATCAACCTCCCCCAAATATAGAATAAAAAAATCTTTTATTTTAAGATAATGATACTATTTTGTTATGAAAACAGGACAGATTAACAGAAAATGTAAAATATACGGGAAAGTGGGGAAAACTTTGCCAGAACAATTACTGACATTTCTAATATTTTCTTTGAGTTTCTCCCTATGCTAAATAGATTTTATATATTTCAAATCAAACTGTAGATGATATTATACTTTCCTTTTTCTCCTTATAGTAAAGAATGTAAGCCCTGTATTTTCACTCCTTTTATATAAATTTAAGTGAAAACAAAACATTTATTATTCCCATCCTTAAACCTCTACTTTTTTAATACACTGGTAATCAGTCAAAAATATGTTCAATTATTTTTTGCCTGCTCAATAATTTTTGTATTAAGACTCATGTTTGCCATGGATTAAATTATTTGCCAAAAGACTGCAAATAATTATAATAATTGCAAATGACTGTAAAGACTTGAAAACCCTTGAGTGAATGCTTGATATTTACAGACAAGCAAATGTATGGAAGAGAAACAAGAGACCCAGCCTGAATCTGTCGAATGAACAAAAGGGGAAATGCCTTAAGGAGTCAGATGGAAGAAGGTTTTCTGGGATGAGCAGAACAGAGGAGTTGGGGTGCAGACCTCCTGGATCACCAGCAGAAAGAAGAAAGCAGCGAGACTTTAAAGTGATTGAGACAAAAATGGAAGTAAAACAGCTTAAGACTTTCTGAGATCGGGTTCCTGGCTGTGGCATTAGCAGATGGCTTCTTCTGAAGTTCAGGGAAGAGAAGATGCTGGCAGGACTCTCCAGGGACTGAGTGGGTGGTACAGAGCCAGTGCTGTAGATGCCAAGTATACAGGCAAATTCCCCAATGAGTATTTTCCAATATCAAATTTAACTGGCATTTAAGATATATGCCAAAGGTAGGTAAATTATTTTGGCCTCCGGTTATAGGTTTATTTCACTGGATGAAGCTATCTGTCTCTGTCATAGTGCACTGTAATAGATGCAGGGTCTTCCCATACAATACATTAAAAGCATCGCATTTTAAATATGATATAGAAACCCTGATCATACAATACATATAAGATTTTTAAGATCAGCGTTCGGTCAATTTTTTTTTGCTTTATTTTTTTCTGGAGGTCAAAATGAATGGTTAGCTGTCTAAGTTGATTGCAGAGAAAGTTACTACTCATTCTAAATGTAGGTTTTTAGAAAAGTGTTCTTGGTAATTGCTTCCGTTGGCTTTTTCAAACTTACATGGGAATCAAGATTCAGAATTGGTATACCAGTGGAAAGAGCCTGGAAAATAGACCATTGATCAAGATGAATCTGATCCAGATATTTTAAGACCTTTTCAGTGTATTTGAAAGATTATAACTTTGAACTAACAGAAACTTCAATGCTGTTTTTTCACAAGTCAATGTGTAGTGTACTTTGTTACTCTTTTTTTTCCTGTAATATCTTAATAATTCCTGACTGTAAGGAAAAGTTAACACTATACCTATGTTTTGACTTATTTTATAGAAGACACAAACAATATTTAACAAAAGGATTTTTCCCAAATACTATTTTGAAATCACTATATTAAACACTATCTTAAATTTATTTCTCAATATGCTTCTTTTTGAAACTTCCACATTTTGGTGTTCTTTTCAGCATCACTCATTTTCTCTAGTAATAAAGATACCCAATAATGATATCATAATAAAGATCTGATAACAAATCTCCAGTTTTGAAGTGTTACATTTCATATCTACATGCTCACGGAGAACTTAGTATGAATATTGCATATACCAATGAATATTCCCTGGCCTTAGTTCCTCTAAGCCTAGGATACTTGCAGGCATTTGGCAAATAATTTAATCCATGGCAAACATGAGTCTTAATACAAAAATTATTGAGTAGGCAAAAAACAATTGAACGTATTTTGGACTGATTACCAGTGCATTAAAAAAGTAGAGGTTTGAGGATGAGAATAATAACTTTTTTTGTTTTTACTTAAATTTATGTAAAAGGAGTGAAACTATGGTAGCCTATAGTACTTACTAGTGTGCGTATGTTTTCAGCACTTAATTAGTAGTTGAATTGCATAATATGGGACTATAGCTGATATGGTTTGGCTCTGTGTCCCCACCCAAGTCTCATGTTGAGTTAAAATTTCCAATATTGGAGGAGGTACCTAGTGGGAGGTGACTGGATCATTGGGAGAAATTTTCCCCTTGCTGTCCTCATGATAGTGAATGAGTTCTCACAAGATCTGATGGTTTAACAGTGTGTGGCATTTCCCCCTTTACTCTTTCTCTCTTCTGCTGGCCATGAGAATAAGTGCTTGCTTCCCCTTCACCTTCTGCCATGCTTGTGTTTCCTGAGGCCTCCCAGCCATGCTTCCTGTTCAGCCTGCAGAACTGAGAGTCAATTAAACCTCATTTCTTCATAAATTACCCAGTCTCAGATGGCTCTTCATAGGAGTGTGAGAATGGACTAACAAAATATCTCTAGAGTTATGTTTTTGGAGATAATTTAAAGATAAACAAACATTGGAAACCTCATTTGATCACATAGAGAACATTAAATGGAAGTTCTACTTTTTGTCCAGGGCCTTTCTCATGCTTATGCAGGGATTATTCACCCAGATATCCTGAAATAAGACATCCAATTAAGGTACCTGCTATCTCATGTAACTGACAGAAGAAAGTTGAGCATAGAGTTTAAACATTACCTAATATTGTTGGAAAAGCTTCTAAGCATTCATTTTCAAAGCAGCTAGTGTAAACCATGATAATCACTAATAGCACTATGCCATTTTAAATACTTCAATATTTTGTAGTTATTAGATTCTAAGTAAGTATAAAATGTGGTGAATAAAAATTTTATTTGCCTAAACAGTGTTAGACAATATAAATGAATGAGTTATTTTTTATTGTGTTTAACATTTTCAAGCCAATAGACACTTTACTGAAGTATAGAGTGTTCATTATTCATTATTACTCTGTGTCTTATGTTTATGATGTTAGAAATGAGTAGAGATGGTTAGCTGCCTGGGTATCTGTTGAAAATTCTGCTTAAACTATGTATTATAAAGTTCTATACATTTCAATGATTTCTTGGAGATTTACTTTCTAGTTCAGTTATAAATAATTTGTAATTCTAACATGAGTCAAAACATTTGTGGGAAATGCTCCCTGACAGTTATAGCTTGACCATGAGAACTGCTTTTTAGGCCTTAATTAGAAAAGACAGCCTGCATTATTTAAACCCTTCCTATGTATTCTTTGTATGCAATTCTATTTTCCAATGACTCCAGGGAATTAAAAGAAAATTCTCACAAAAGTAAGCAATAATTTTGGAAAATATTTATAACTGAACACAAATCTGTAGAACTTTCCTTGCTTTGAATCTCATTTGTAATAAGTTTCTAGCTCTGCATTTGATGGCTAACTCAGGAGGTGTTGGTATTGGGCAGGGTGACCTGTTGAGTCTGATGGTTGTGATTTCTATTGTTACGGTTTCCTTTTAATTTAATTTGGTGTTAAAGTCTGTCATGAGACTGGCCATAAGCCAAGATAGCCACTCTCTGGGAGAGCCCTGACCAGTGAAAAGTTAAATGTGGGTGTGTGTGTCAGGTGAGACACAAGGAGGAAGTAAAACCAAAATGTGTGAAACAGAAGAAATTTATTACTCACAGGACCAGAGAGGCAAAGGATGCTGATGGGAGGACTGCAAGAAGCCCAGAGGCAGCAGGGAGCTCAACATGTGGGTGCTGGTGAAGAGAGACAGAGAAAGAGAGCAACTGGTGGGACTATGTGTTTATTAAGGTCGGTGGGCATTATTCCTTAGGCTTTCCTGTGGCAGTTGTGGATTGGCTAGTTTAAAGAAAACACAGCAAAGGGACAACTTATTTACATAACTCTGGTGTTAACCATGTGTTTTATTGTAGTTAGCAGATGTGGGGTATGTTGGATTTTGGGCCTGTGAGAGGAGGCCCAAACAACAAGCAGTCTATATTGTAAACAACCACTATGGGGAGGGGAAGTTTTAATTTAACCAAAGCGATGGGGTTGGACTAGGTTTCAAACAACTTATGTCAGGTCTACAACTGAATGCTGATGCAGCAACTATATTAAACAAATTTATGACAGTGATGCTGGCATCACTTACTGAGTTTAGTTCAGCCCTGCAACAGGCTTTCAAACATGACCATTTTGCTTTCTTATACTTGCAAATTCGAAACATTAAATAGGCTACATAAAAAATAAGATTTTTAAGAAACATCTTCTAAGCAGAAGGGCCAATGTCACTGATAGACATAAAATAATGACCATGCTTATTCTCTTTCATTATTTGATCATCTTATTTAGATATATTATTCAACACACTTAGTCATAAAGGCCTTGAAGCGTCTTTTTTTGTTCCTCATAGTTCATATTTTTTTGCACTTTTAAATCTATGGTTAATGAACAAAACCATTCACACACAATTATTTAAAAATAAATGTAGTCTGTAGGAAGTTTTAGATAATCCAGGGATTTTTAAGTAATTGAGAGCTTTGAAAAGAATACTTTAGAAGTCAAACCTTGGCCTCAGTTTGTAGCAAGGGAACAAACAACAAAATGTAAGCTCTATATGAAAGAGACACAAATAGAAAACAAGGGAATCCTTAATATAAAGAGGACTCAAGTCAGTTAAAAAAAGCCATATTTCTTTCTTAAGTTCAATAATTCAGTATTCATAAGAGGTAAATCTCTCTCCACTTCCATGACCCTCACACATACACGCTGCTTTTTAGCATTAGCAATGAACTTTACCATAATTAATTTTTTTTGTGTATGTGTAAAATTAGCGCCAGGTCTGAAATGAACTCCAAGCCTCTGCATCCTTGCCTCTCTTCTCTGGAATTACTGAGGAACTATGAGCTATTGCACCATGAGGGGAAAATATAAAGGCCAATTTATTAACCTGTGTCTGCATATATCTTATTGTTATTTGCAAGTCTTAATGCTAAGCAGTCACTTCAAGTTTTATAGGATGTAATCTGGTACATGTAAATAAAACTCAGAGTTCTTGAAAGAAAATCATAAAAGTAGCATATTGCAATCAAAGAGCAGATGTCTTGTGATGTCAAGCTGAATATTTACGGTCTTGGACTAAGCCAATTTCTGAAACTGACAACAAATTCCAAATTATTTGAATATCTGAAAGAGAATAATTTCATTAGAAAGTTGTTAAAAACTTTGCTTTGCAAACAAACAAATAAAAAACAAACAGATTTTAGTTCTAGGAAAAGGAAAAAAAACACACACAATACTGACGGAGAAAATTCAACAATGTATTCAAGAATTTCTGATGACTAGGTTAGACTTCTTTTTTTTTTTTATTTTTTTGTTTTTATTTTATTTATTTATTTATTTATTTTT
>NW_016809457.1:2628777-2632999 GCF_001698545.2 Rhinopithecus bieti
CCAGGTGAGGCGATGCCTCGCCCTGCTTCAGCTCTGGCTGGTCAGGCTGCAGCAGCTGACCAGCACCGATTGTCCGGCACTCCCTAGTGAGATGACCCCAGTACCTCAGTTGAAAATGCAGAAATCACCGGTCTTCTGTGTCGCTCGCGCTGGGAGTTGGAGACTGGAGCTCTTCCTATTCGGCCATCTTGCTCCGCCCCGGTTAGACTTCTTTTAATTAGATTGTGCTAAGTACTCCAACATACCTGAAAGATGAAAAAATTATTCTTAATTTGATTCTTGCTAATTTAAATTATCAACCAAATTAACTTCAGTGATTAAATTTGACATAAAAATGTTTAACATCTTATTTCTTAGTTGGCCTTGGAAGTGTTTCTAGTTTATTCTGGCTTTTCTGCAGAAGGTCTCAAAAAGAAATGTGGTAATTTATCTTCTGTACTCAAACATGTCACTTTTGCTTTTTATAATGAGGCAGAAGGGATACTATTATTCACTATGTTTCTCCTATGTTAAGATTTGGAAGTTAATTGGGTAGAACCATAATAAGGTCATCAAAATCCAAACGCTTCAGTGAAACTTGAGCCCCCTTTACAACATCCCTAAAGTGTTATTTTGTCTTTGCTGGATATTCCAGTGACATGTTAATCTGATCCATCTTCAGAGGGTTGTATCATTCAATGTTTACTCATTGATATGGTTTGACTTTGCCCCACTCAAATCTCGTCCTGAATTGTAGCCACCACAATCCCCATGTGTTGTGGGAAGGACTCAGTGGGAGGTAATTGAATCATGGGGCCGGGTTTTTCCCGTGCTGTTCTTGTGATAGTGAGTAAGTCTCATGAGATCTCATGTTTTATGAAGGACAATTCCCCTACACATGCTCCCTTGCCTGCTGCCATGTGAGATGTGTCATTGCTCTTCCTTCACCTTCCACCATGATTGTGAGGCCTCCCCAGCCATGTGGAACTGAGTCTATTAAAGCTCTTTTTCTTAATAAATTACCCAGTCTTGGGTACATCCTTACAGCATTGTGAGAACAAACTAATCCACTCATTTAAAAGAATTTTGATTGAGGGCTCACTGTATGACACAGTCCTAAGAAACAGAGATACCACACTGAACCAAATCCCTGGCAATGTGGAATTTATAGGCTGTTTTTTCATATTATGCCAAATTCTAACTCTCCCTAACTTCTATCTTTTGTTATCAGTTGTTCAAATATCAGCCTTATACTACTATTATCTGCCAGCCTAATGAGTCCTTCTTTTGTTAACTGATCTCTACACTGATGATGTTTTCATCAAATCTGAAAAGAAATATTTTAAAGGTGAAAATTTTGAGCTAGCAGTGGTATAGGTTACATGTAAAACATTTCAATGTAAATATGCATGATTCTGAGGCAGAAACAGATGCACTGAAAGTTTACAATTTTTCTTCCTCTGGTCCATGTTCCTGGACTTGCTTCATTAAAGCTCAGTGAGTAAAACTGATTGACAAGTAGGGCAATGTAAATGCAAATGCCTGAATCCACTATAGGACAGCCCCTTTAGAAAGGAATTGATGGCTCTGTAAATACAGTACTAACTGAACACTCATGTATTGCAGACAGTCTACAAAAAAATAGTATTTTGTCCAAAGAAATGTTTTGTTGTTACCTTGTAGATAGGCCCCAAGTTATTTTTTAATGATATATAATAGACATGAATTATCTGCAGGTTATATATGAAAAAAAGATTCAGCATATAGTCTCATGCACGAGCAGACCAATTATTCTTTGAATCAAACCTCCCAACACCAATAATGGAATGCCAACCATATTTTCTTAATTGGCTCATGAATATGTTAAGGGGACTGGAGTTATTCTTTGCATATTTATTAATTCTATGTTTTCGTGTTTATCTTGAAACATTAACTTTGACAAAGAAAGAACTTATGTTGATTTGACTTATATTTTTAAGTCACAAAAAATATTTTATGTCTCAATTTACTATCTTCACAGTATATACAGAATAGTAATGGTTTTTTTCATTCAGTAAAATGGTAGATGGGTTATTTCCAGCCCCATTCTTTATTTTATATTAATTCAAAACATCCTTTTTAATAGTTTGAAATGTTACATCCACCTTGTCAAGTAGATCCAGTTGTTATAGCTGCCATTATACAGACTATTCGCTGTAATAATTATTTTCATCATAAATGAAAGCATCCATCTTATTGGCATATTCCTTTATGTGAAATATGTTCTAGTTGATGAATATTGGCAAAATAGGTCATTTTGTTGGCAGTGGCAGCCCGTCTGGAGTGGCTGCTGCAAAGACATGGGCTGAAGTTGGGGAGGTGCAGCTAGGACTGGGAACAGGGGGAGCCCTGCCCCTTTCTGAATTGGCACGGTGGGAGCCCTGTCCTCCCAGGCACTGCTGCAGCCACCCAGCCACAGCTGCGGACCTGGGCGCCCTGTGCTCTTGGGGACCTGTGAGCCCCCTCAGCCTCACAGACTCAGAAGCGCTTGCTCCCACTGCCTGACTTCTCCCTGTGCCTGGTGCCCACTCTGATTTTAGAGCAAAGTTGAGGCCAAGCCGGAGTGCTCTTCTGAGCTGGCCGTGTGTGCGCATGCTTGGGGTGACGCTGACATGCCAAACACTGGCCCTTGGCCCCCTCGGACTTTGAGCGCCGATCAGCATAGGAGGGAGGCTGAGGCAGAGTTGATGGCAGCTTAGAAGGAGCCTGCAGGCACTCCTCGGCATGAGCAGCGTGGGCACTATGAACAATATGATTGATAGCAGCAGGAGGAAGACAGACTTCCGCACAGAAAAGGGTGACTCCACAGTGAAGCCCCCGCTTCAAGCCAGGGATTGCCTGAAGTATAGGGTCTGGGCTGTTAGTTCTGGGTGGAGTCCATGGCTTGGAGTAAGAACTTATGGTGCTTTTTCCAGGCCTGCCTATGGCTGCCCATGGGCCAATCAGCATGCACAATGCATTTTCTCCCTTCTGAAGCTCATAAACGACCCTCTCCCACTTCCGCCCCTTGCCCCACTCAGCTACACTCACAGAGATGTTGGGACAGCCTGCCTGCAGATGGGAGCTACCCACACCTGGTCTCTCCACTGAGGGCGGCAACCTGCCAGCGGAAAGGAGCTACCCACTTTGGGTCTATTGACAGTTGTTCTGTCACTCAGTGAAGCTCCTCTCCGCTTTGTTTACCCTCCAGTTTTCCATGTACCTCGTTATTCCTGGATGTGGGACAAGAACTCAGGACGTACTGAATGGCAGGACTGAAAGGGCTGTAACACAAACAGGGCTGAAACATACCCCACCACTCACCATGTTGTGAGTGAGGAGGAGAAAAGAGCTGCGGCCCTTAGGGGAGCCCTGACGTAGGGGCTCCCCACATTAGGGCTATGATGATACTCAGTTTGGGGCTCTGTGGTTCCTGGCATCTCCAAGTTTCCAGGCACCACTACATTCCCCTTGTCCAGGCATGGGTGCCCACAACAGAAGCTGCATGTAGTACATCTGGCTCAGCTGCAGTGCCTGGAGCTGCCTGCCCCTTTGCAGCAGCCAGTGTGCCTGGCTGTGCGCAACGACTGAACCCCATATTCACTCGCCCACACACCCCTCACCAATCGGAGCCTGGCTTTCCCTTGGCAAGTATGGGATCCAGGCTGATAGCATGAGCCGAGTGCAGCCTTCCAGGATGGGTGGACAAAAGGAGCCCATCAGGCATGAGCAAAACTCAGGCAGAAGGTACCACCAGCCACAGAGGTTTCCAGCTGGTGAAGTAAGGCCCCAGGAATCCCGTGACAATCTGAGTAGCAGGAAGGGAGTATCTGAAAGCTCTGTATTTCTGTTGCAATGACTGTCTTCTTGGTTTCTGACCGGGAAGACTCAGAATGAGTATGGTAGCATTTGTTGTCCTGGAATAGAAAGACAGGCACAAATCGGCTGGGCGTGGTGGCTCATGCCTGTAATCCCAGCACTTTGGGAGGCTGAGGCGGGAGGATCATGAGGTTAGGAGATCGAGACTATCCTGGCTAACATGGTGAAACCCTGTCTCTACTAAAAATGCAAAAAATTACCTGGACGTGGTGGTGGGCACCTGTAGTCCCAACTACTCGGGAGGCTGGGGCAGGAGAATGGCGTGAACCCAGGAGCTTGCAGTGAGCCGAGATTGCGTGGCTGCACTCCAAGCCTGGACGACAGAGACTCCGTCTCAACAAAAAAC
>NW_016809457.1:2633282-2696541 GCF_001698545.2 Rhinopithecus bieti
AAAAAAAAAAAAAAAAAAAAAAAAAAAAAGGCAGGCACAAATCATGAGGACAATTTAGTTAATAATAACAGGAAAGCAAAAGGGAGAGGAAAGTTTCAATGCATGTCCAGATCTAAGCAGGGAATTGAGTCAACCAAAAAATTCTTTGCTCTGTGATTACTCTGCAATCCCAGCACCACCGTCATGTCCAGCTGTCAGAATTAAAAGACTGTTTCCTGAAATATAGTTCTGCCCAGCCTGAATCAATAGGAAACTGACCTGTTCACATAGTAGGATCACATTTTCTCTGACTAGTAAGTGGGATTTGGAAATCATCTCTTGCCATTGTGTACCAGGACAATGCTTCTCAACCTTTATTCCAATCATGAGCATTCTTGAAAATTGGATAGAAGACATAAACCTTCTCAGAAAGGTATATATGCACTTACATGTACATACACATTTTTGTAAACAACTGAAAGGGGTTTGCACATGTCTTCCCACCCAATTGTGATTCTCCTTGGGGCCATGGACTCCAAGATGAGAACCTCCTAAGCTAGAGGAGAAGAAAGTAGCTTGAATCATGTAGTCCATGTGTTAGATATTATACTAAGCACTTTATACATGCTATCTCATTTACTCCTTACAATAACCCTGTGAGGTCGTTTTGTTGACCCCATTTTTCAAATGAGCTGTTCAGCCTCAGGACTTGAGCATGGTTAAGCAACCCACAGGTGAAGACCTTAGAATACTAAACAGTCTCTTCATAGGCATGTAGTGCCATATTCTCCCAGTTTCCTTTTCTAGTTTTCCACCCTGTGTTGCTACTAATCCAAACTGTTCTACAGAGATTATTTAGTTTCCCCTCATCCTCAGCTAGACAATTACTTCTCCTCATCTTCCCATCGGGAGCTCCTGTTCTGCTTCATAGCCGCCCTTCTGTGCTATAGTATCGCTACTTTTGCCAGCTGCACAGGAGCTGAATCTTCTGATGTATGTACAACCTCCGTACCCTCATCTAGCCTCCCGCCACCAATTACCCCTACATCTGCTCCTAAGCCAATACTAATTGAGGCAGGAAATAGACCTTGGTGTAGTGAGTCTGGGAATTAAATTACTTTAACAACATCCACTGATCTGGCATCCAATAGCTGGGCTTTCAAATCTCCATTTCCATCAACCAGATGAGGAACCCAATGTGTCTATGTGGATACCTTTGTGTGCTTCTGTAGTTTCTGTTTTATACATTTCCTGTTGAGAACATGTAAGTACTTTTACTATCTTGGAAATTAAACAGAATATTCCTCGAGAGTTAAACTTTGGGTAAAAACGAGAGCAGAGATAAGCAAAGTATTGGAAAAGGTAAGGAATGGTTCCCATGCTAACAGGAGTTGATTGCAATTCAATTGTCCATATTAATTCACTTAAATAAAGACTGTTATCTATGAAAATAAGGGTTAGCCAGTAATGGAAATATAGAAAATGGAGAGTTTCAGGGAAATAAATGTTGGCAATGCCAACTCAGGGATAGCTAAGGGAGTGAATACTGCTAAATATTCCTTTGAAACTCAAATGCTTCCCTTACCAAGAAAGTTGTCCCTTTTGTGATGAGAAGTGCAATTAATTGTAGGCAATGAAAACAACATGTTCTGGATCCATTCACAACAATAATATTTATATGGGCAAGTGAATATGTTTCATGTTATCTTAGCATAATGCTCTTAAACAGTTTATACATCAAATCATCTTTCTACTAATTCCAAGCTTACCTAGTTACCGGCTAATTATGATTTGATTTTCCATTTAGTTCTTTCTATATGCAAACATTTACTACTCCTGTAGATGATAAATATCATTGGTCATTAGTGCTATGACAGTCATTTTTCAAGATGACTTAATAAAGTGGTATGGAATATTATTTGATTTCTTTTAAAGTCCAACTACCGTTTAATATTTGCTGATGCAACTGTTCTGCTCAGCATGACACTTATACTCGTTGAATTTTTCAAGTCAGGAGTTACAAGTGTACTCTAGTCTTGGGCACATTTTAGTTAGGTCATTCAGCCTCTCACCACTTGTTGCTCTGAGCACTATCAAGAAGGGGGCATTGCATACTGATTATAGAAAACAGAGACTCTGAAATGACTTACCTAATTGAGGCATTTTCTGGGGAGACTATTCTGAGCAGGAGGCAGTCATCTCTTTATGGCACAATGACCAATTTCATTCTTTTGAATAGATTTTTACATTGTCTGTTCTAAGATAGAACTGGGCTTCTCTTTGCTCCCAGCTCCCCAGTTGGTATGGTTCCTTGGCTTATTATGCACATATCCAGTCCTTTACTCTGCCATCCCGCTAGCTGCTTGGATGATATCCAGATGTCCAGAAACAAAGCTTTGACTTGACTAAACTGATGATAGTCCTGCCAAGTGTCTGGCTCATGGACTGTGCAATGGCCTATCCCATCCCCTTATACTCTTGGCTGAGGGCCTTTAATGGAAACAAACTGTGAATGATGTCGCTGACATTGTGATTAGAATGAGTTTACATTGAATTGAATAAGATTAAGTTCTTGTGTATAGACAAAATGATTATTTTGACATAAGAATATTTTTAAAATATATAGTAGATATTTTGTTCTCTGAATATTTGTACTCACCATTTATAGATCAAGACAATTTTCAAAGTTGTTTTCCTTTAGGTTGTAAGTTTATGCCATTTACTTTTTTTGTATATATTGTGTTATACATAACACATTTTTACAATGGATATGTTTTATTTTAATTAATATGAGCACTGATAGATTCTGGAAGTATTGAATTGGTTTTACAGCCAAAAAAAAAATGCGTACTGATCATACTAGGAGAATTTTAGTCATGTCTTTATACTTAGAACATGACTCTCAATTGTGACTGTATTCTGGAAAAGGGACGGCGTCTCTCTTTCTTTCACTGGACACACATGAAGGTGTCTCTTTCAATCAAGCAGCATAGTGGGAAAAGCCTGAGAGTGGACTTACAGTCCAGCAATCTGGGAAGAAAAGGTGGTATGTAACAAAGAGGTGTTTGTTATTATTGTTGTTAGGTCATCCAAGCTGATTAATGAGAGAAGAAAGAGAGAGAGAGAGAGAGAGAGAGAGAGAGAGAGAGAGAGAGAGAGAGAGACAGAGACAACACAATGGTTTTGATAGGTAAATCCACAAGTTTCCCGCTGGCCCCCAGCCCCATTGCTGTCATAGAGGACATTCTGATGCACAAAGTAAATTGCCCTGATGAATCATCTTACTGCTTGGGTTCTTAGTGTCAGAAACAACTATGAACAAAGCTGAAATCTCGTTTTAACATTTTGCAGAAGATTTATACCTTTAATACTCTTATTAAAGAATGAACAAAACCTTGAAACTGACCTAGAATTTCATTTTATGGCCCGATGGAGAACTGTTTTCCCAATAAGCATAAAATGCCTTTATCAATATTAATTTTCTAGGTTATTGATGATGATGTGAAAAATTTCTTATTACAATGAGTCAAAATATTGTGAGGACATAGGACATTTTTTGACATAGGTGCTAAAGTGAAATTGCTTTTATAGAATACTTGGCAGCACATTTAGAGTGCTGTGTACTAAAATTTAATCTGGCTATTGTAAGTTGATTAATAATCCATTTATTATGGTAATATAGTGACAAATAATGATATGTAACATGTACTTTATACTAATTTATTAAAAATAAAAATTATGGGTGTGTGGAGTGGGAACCAGATAATTCATAGGCATATATTTGCAAATATCCTGGGAGGTAGAGAGGTTTATTCCTGTTGAATAGAAGACCCAAGAAATACATAAATCAGTTATCATAAAACTAAATGAAAAGAAGCTGGAATTGAGATGTTTTCCTTTCTTTTACTCAGGTACATATTTCAGGTATAATTATTACCCAAAGGGGCTACATCACATGGTTGATTTAGATTAGCTAAGCAAAAAGAATGTTACACTTCAAAGTCAATAGAAATAGGCAATGACAATTTATGTCTTTACTGCCAAAGAAACAAGGAGCTTTAGGAAGAAGATTAAATGTAATGATAGTTTAAAATATTTCAGTATTACTTATTGCTTGTCAAAATAAAATTGTCAAAATTGAAAATTAAGGCTATATATAAGGGAACTTGCGTAAACTTTAGAAATAATATACATAAAACTGGAGTTGGTAATTTATTTCTACCTTAACAAATTCATTGTTTCTATTTTATTAATCTAATTTAGTTTGTGGGGTTGTTTTGCTCTTTTCTTTCTTCTTTTCGTCCTAGGATTCCTATCTTATTGGCCACAGGTTGACACTTACTGACAGGTGTATGTATGGAAATACAAACACTAGTGACACTTAATTACATAAACTCTTGGGAAATACACCATTTGGCTACGCATATTAGTAGTTGTAAATGTTTATTGAACAGTTCTGTACTTAACATTTTGCTGTATTATAAGAGTTTTTTTTTTAAACATAATTTCAATAGCTGATAACTTGATTCTCAAAACAGCTCTATCAGTTAAGGAGCTGGGTATTATCCCCATTTGACAGATGAGGAAACTGGAGGCCAGAGTCATAACACCTAGTTGGCATCAGAGCCAGGCCAAGGGGATTATGCTTTCTTTCAGGGAAGAAGGAAATGGAAAAGAGAGACTGGTGCTTATTTAAAGCTGAAGAATGAATTATCAAATCATGCCCAAGCAAGGTCTAGAAGTGGAAGGAAAAATTATTCTGGACATCTTTAAGTCAAGTGTATCATTATCATAGATTCCAAGGCATTCTTATCAAAATTGTAGCTATGTTAAGAAGCTTTCCTGAGTTAGCTTCTGAGAAGGTGAAAAATTTTAGGTTGAAAAATCTGCTCTATTTGTCATCTTTAACCAGGTAGACAGATTATATTCCTGTTTTTTTTTAAATATTTGCATTGAAAAAATTATCTTTGAATGTTTTCTTTAAGACACAATTCAAGCACTATTTTAAGGGCATCTACCTTCTCATTCATCAAGTATTTATTGAGCACCTACAATATACCTACAAGATACTAGAAATTCTGTTATGTCTGGGGATGGAACACAGCCTAATAGTAAACAATCTAAACCCTATTATTCTTAAAAATGGGGGATCAGCATTATACAAATAAATGATCACATTAATATATAATTAGAAAGTATAGATGTAATTGAAGAAATTAAAAAGCATGATGATTAAGGCAACTGATTTAGATTCAGGATCAGTGAAAAAGTGACATTAAATTTCAGACCTGAAGGAAAATTAGGAATTAGGCCAGGTGGGGAAAGAATTCCCCTGACAGAATGACAGATGAAGCTGAAGAGAGAGGATGCACCAAGTTGTTGAGTCTTACAGGCCAGGCTGACAAATTTGATTCTTTTTCCTGGGGAAAATATTGAAGAATTTTAAGTGGGCGATTACAAGGTTAAATTAGCATTTTCAGTTAATTTACTGCTAGATGGAAAATGGATTGAAGGAGAATAAAGGAAGATTCAGAGTCTGTATCAGAGATTAGGGTGACTTTTACTAGAGCTGTGGCTGGGGAGATAGAGACACAAACCTATTTAAGTCATAGCTATGTCACCAAAGAAATGAGCACTGCATAGACGAATACTAATTATCATTTTGGCCAACCTTATATTTTTTGTTAATAAGAAACAGTATTTTAGAATAAATCCATAATCCAAAATATTAGAGAAATACTATTGTTTCTATAACTTTGCGGGTCTGATACCAAATCTACAGAAAGAAGTTGAAATGCTGAAACGATGAGCTATTCAAAAATCCAGGCGTTTGGCACAGTGTTCAAAAGAAGGGAGTCTTAGACTTGCTCAGTTTTGAGGTTGCACATCAAGTACCTAAAAAACAATGTGTAAGTCCCATCCTGCCAGAGGTCAGAAAGTCCAGTTTTGTTTTGCTGTTGTTTTGTTTTTAAACAATTTTATTCCCCAGTAGTTTTCTGAGTAGCCCCAGAGAAAGTTGATGTGCTTCCCACATCTGTCCTGGTTGCCACCTGCCACTTTAGTCAACCAAGGGTCTCTAGACCACAGCATGACTTTTGTGCATGTTACCCTGTGCTGTCTTGAGACTGGGATCTCTCGACAGTCTGGAACTTCTTTCTCATTTCCCCAGTGCAGATTACATTGTCTGGTCTCAGATTCCCCATGGTGATAAGTGAATCTATAATCTTTAAGAAGATTTTTCTGAAGACTTGGGGATAACAGAAGAGATTTGCAATTCAGAGAGAATAAAACTGGAAATTATAAATAGTCATTCTCAGTTCATAACGCAAGCCCCAGCAACAAGTATCACCTTTTCTTGCCAGCCTGTGATCTGCAGCCTGGGTACCTGAATATACAGAAGACTTCTTGTTCCCAAAGTTACTCTCCTCTAATTATTTCTCTCCTATCAGGAGCGCACCCCAGCCACCAAAGAAAAAAAATGCATGTCTCTTGGTGAAAAATATCCACAAGTATACAACTTTGGCCGGGCGCGGTGGCTCAAGCCTGTAATCCCAGCACTTCGGGAGGCCGAGACGGGCGGATCACGAGGTCAGGAGATCGGGACCATCCTGGCTAACACGGTGAAACCCCGTCTCTACTAAAAATACAAAAAACTAGCCGGGCGAGGTGGCGGGCGCCTGTAGTCCCAGCTACTCAGGAGGCTGAGGCAGGAGAATGGCGGGAACCCGGGAGGCGGAGCTTGCAGTGAGCTGAGATCCGGCCACTGCACTCCAGCCCCGGCGATAGAGCGAGACTCCGTCTCAAAAAAAAAAAAAAAAAAAAAAAAAAAAGTATACAACTTTATCCTTAGTGAAGACCATCTTACTGTGATTTTGCAGAGGTTTAGCCTCTTCATCCTGGGTCTCTCCGTCATAGAATGGGATTTGTGCTTTACATTTGTAAGGCAAAAAGGACTTAAAGTCATTACCCTTGAACAAAACAAGAACTGCCCTCCCTTGTGGTTTCAACCTTTAGAGAAACAGATTCCTGATCAAACTGTCAAAAATTATTGGGTTTGTATTAGTTTCCTAGGGCTGCTATAGCAAAGTACCTCAAAACGGGTAACTTCAACAACAGAAATGTATTGTCTCACAGTTCTGGAGACTATACACACAATTCTAGAAGTCTGAGATCAAAGTGTCAGCAGCAGTTGTTCTTTCTGAGGGCTGCAAGGTTAATTAATTTGACTGCTAGAAGGAAAATGGCTCCATGACTCTTCCCTGGGTTCTGTTGGCTGGTGGCAATCTTGGGCATTCCTTGGCTTCTAGAGGCATCATCTTTTTTTTCATATTTACTGTATTTATTATTTTCTGAGACATTTGAGACTCAGTTGGAGGCATTGTCCCTCTTTACATCTAAATACTTCATTTTTTAATTTACTTTTTATTAAGGGCAAACAGCAGCATTCATCCAAATACTTCAATGTATATATCCTAAAAGGAAGGAAATTCTCTTATATAACCATAGTACAATGATCAAAATAGAAAATTTCACACCAATACAGTGCTAATGTCGTAGCCACAGTTCCTATGCAAACATCATCTTCGTTCAGGACCCAGTCCAGGGTCCCTTGCTGCACTGAGCTGTCCTATCTCTTTGGTTTCCATTAATCTGGAACAGTTCCCGAGTCTGTCTTTGAATTTTGTAACGCTTAAATATTGGAAGAGTACTGGCCACAGTTTTTTTGCAGAGTGTCTCCCTGTTTGGCTTTGCCTGATGTTTCCTTGTTATTGAATTCAGACTCTGTCTTTCTGGCAGGAGTATCACAGGAGTGATGTATTCCCAGTGTGTCATGGCAGGAGGCACAAGATTTCAGCTTATCCTAATATTGGTGATGTTAACTTTGATGACCTAATAGACAGACGTGGTATCTGCCAGGTTTCTCCAGTGCACTCCTTTTTCTCTCGGAAAGTAATGAGGAGAGTTACCTTGAGACGATTTAAGTATGCTTTTCTCCATTAGACCTTCACCCCCTAGCATTGCTGTCTATTGATGATTCCGGTTGGCATTCTGCTATGCTCCCTTCTCCATAATTTGCCATCATTTTGTTGAGGATTTTCATATCTATATTCAAGAGAACAATTTCCTTTTCCTATTATGTCTTTGTTGGATTTTAGAATCAGAATTATTCTGGTTTCAAAAAATGAGTTGGGAAGTATTCACTCCTTTTCTATTTTCTGAAAGGTTTTGTTTAAGATTGGAGTTATTTTTTTCCTTAAACATTTGTTAGAATTCTCCAGTAGAACCTCTGGTCCTAGAGTTTTCTTTGTGAGATGGTTTTTCGTAACAGATTTAATTCAGATACGGTGATGTTCAGATTTCTTCATCTGTGTCACTGGGCAAGTTGTACATTTCAGGGAATTTATTAATTTCATGTAAGTTGTCAGATTTATTGGGTTAGACTTGTTCATGATATTCTTTTAGTATCTTTTTAATGTCTGTAAGATCTGTAGTGTTATCCCCTTTCAGTTATGATCTTGGTAAATTGTGCTTTTTTCTCTCTTGATCAGTCTTGCTAGGGGCTTATCAGATTTATGTTTTCAAGCCTATTTTCAGCTTCGTTGGTTTTATGACTTATTTCTTTTTCATTGATTTCTACTGTTCATTATTTCCACCCTTCTCCTTTCTTTTTTTTTTTATTTATTATACTTTAAGTTCTAGGGTACATGTGCACAACACGCAGGTTTATTACATATGTAAACTTGTGCCATGTTGGTGTGCTGCACCCATCAACTCGTCAGCACCCATCAACTCATCATTTACATCAGATATAACCCCCAATGCCATCCCTCCCCCTTCTCCTCTCCTCATAATAGGCCCCAGTGTGTGATGTTCCCCTTCCCAGAGTCCAAGTTGATTCTCATGATTCAATTCCGCACCTTATGAGTGAGCAACATGGCAGTGTGCTGTGGTGTTCTGTTTCCTCTGCGCTAGTAGGTCCAGATATGTTGCCTGAGATTTAATGATGAGTGTTTCCATGCTGTCATCCATGTCCTCCTACAATAGGACATTGAAGTAACTCATACCTTTTATTGTCTCTTTAGTGATATAGCTAATTCTCCTACTTAATTAATTTTTAACAGGTATAGTCCATGTTAAAAAAAAAAAAAATTTTATATGTATATGATATGTGGATAAAGCACACATTGTCTTACGAGTCCAAGTGTCTGTCAGCCGAGTTGCGCCACGAAATTTGACGCGGTTGCGATTCCAAGTCTTGGCGACTGTTGAATAGTGCCCGCATATAGTAATAGGATTCAGTGGTGCTCATGCGGTGCATCTTCGTAAGACAGGCATGCTTTACTAATCCTCTGGGGAATAGATATCTAAGTGAAGGGGTATGGCTTGTGTAGTGGGTCCCTTGACAATTTCTGTTTGCCCATTAATCCTCATATAGGGATTTCTGTAATCTAGATCCTTGACGGATCGCCGATATCTCTGTATTTACCACAATGGTTTGAACCAGTTTACAACTCCGACCCAACGGGGTAAAAGGTTCGTATTTGCCACATCTGCTCAGCACATGCTGTTTCTAGCTGACTTTTGTATTATTGATCTGCCCATTGACTACTGGTAATGTGAGGGTATGGTATCTCCATGTGGTTTGAGTTGGCCCTATTTCTCTGTGATGGGCCGAGGTGTATGAGAGCAAGTTTGTCCTTTATTGCGTGTGTGGCGCTGTTGGCGGTAGGCATGACTCGCTTGCTTTGAGAAGTGTCTGTGGTTCTATACTCTTGCTCGCCAACGGTTAATGATGGAAGCGTTGATTCTGTTCTTTCGTGCGTATAATTTTGTACTATGTTTTTTGCTAGGTTCTGTGATATCTAGCTCTCTCCTTTCTGTCCCAGTGATGAGTATGATATTGTAAAAATTTTCCGCTCCCACTCTCTCTAGGTTCACGCTGTGTCACTCTGACGGGTAGTTACTCTGTGTGCTGTTGCAGAAGCGCTCTGTTAGTCTTAATTAGATCCCATTGTCAATGTAGTGTTGACTGTGTCTGCCAGTTGTACCTCTTGCGTCGTTTTAGACAGTGTAAGTTCTTGCCTCTCTTACTGCCTATGTCATGTAAATACTAGACATGGTATTCTCCCTAGGTTATATTCGCTATCAATGACTGGGTTTCATATCGGTTTTAGATCTACATGTAGCAAGTCTCTAATCCATCGCGTGAATTGGAATTTTGTGTATAGAATATATGTCTAGAGGAAAAGGGCATCGAAAGTTCCAGCTTATCGTCTATTGTAGTGAACTATATGTGCCTCAATTCTTATTCCCAGCTGACGGTGACTATTGTATTAAGAGCGTGAATCCATTTCACCTAGTTTCTGTGATTAATCTTCTCAGGTTTGTCAAGAGTCAGATGGGCTGCTAGATGCTTGCTGGTCATTATTCTTGACGGCATCTGTATCTATTTCATTTTGGTTACGTTATCTCTGTGTTAGGCAACCGTTATCTAACCATGTATTTTGTTTCAGATTTCTAGCGTAGCATATCTCTGTAGTATATTAGTATTTGTAAGTTAACCGTGGTGTTAGCGTTGATCGCTCAGTCGTTTTGCTTTTTCCGCTTCCCCTACGCACTTGTTCATAGCATATGTGTGCCAAGGCTACTTTCTTTGGTTCCTCATATATATCTATTAGAGAGCGTTCTGTTTCCTAGGATTCTGTGAGATGAAATAGCGTAATGTTGCGTGTAAGTGGGCTTGATATGTGCTGATGCAGTTTTGTTGTTTTTTGAAGTGCTACTGAATTTACCTTGGGCGTTTACGTATGTCCATTTTCGCACGCAATCATTGATTCTGCGTGAGCATGAGCATGGTATGTTCTTCCATTGCTTGTGTCCTCTCTTGATGTTCACTGAGCACGTCGTTGCTAGTGTGCGCGTGTGAGAGGCTCCTGCTTACATCCTGTGTAAGTTGGTGGTATCTTAGGTATTTTATCTCTGAAGCAATTGATGGAAGCTTCATCATGGATTTGGCCTCTGTTTGTCTTGTATGACTGGCGTGTGATGAGAATGCTGTGATTTTGCACGATTAATTTTGTATCCTGAGACTTTGCTGAATTTTGTGTCAGCTTAGGAGATTTGGGCTGAGGTATGATGGGGAGTTCTAAATAGTACATAATCATGTCATTGCGCAAACAGCGACAGATTTGACTTCTTCTTTTCCTGTACAGCTGAATACCCTTATTTTTGTTTCTGGCGCCCGCTGATTGTCCTAGCCAGAATTCCAACACTAGTGTGAATAGGGAGTGGTGGAGAAGGGCATCCCTGTCTTGGGCCAGCTTTCAGAAGGGAACTGCTGCAGTTGTGCTACAAGGAGAGCCTGGTAACATTCCTTCTGAAACTATTCCATCAATAGAAAGAAGGAATTCCGTCCCCTTAACTCATTTTATGAGCGACCAACATCATCTTGGAAACCAAAGCCTGGCAGAGACACAACAAAAAAGGAGAATTTTGGACCAATGCAAAAATCCTCAATCAAATACTGGCCAACTGAATCCAGCAGCACATCAAAAAGCTTATCCACCATGATCAAGTGGGCTTCATCCCTGGGTTGCAAGGCTGGTTCCACATACGCAAATCAATAAACGTAATCCAGCATATAAACAGAACCAAAGACAAAAACCACATGATTATCTCAATAGATGCAGAAAAGGCCTTTGACAAAATTCAACAGCCCTTCATGCTAAAACCTCTCAATAAATTCGGTACTGATGGAATGTATCTCAAAATAATAAGAACTATTTATGACAAACCACAGCCAATATCATACTGTAGAGGCATAATCTTAATCTCTGCCTTCATCTTCACGTGGTGTTTTCCCTTTAGCGCTTCACATGGCCTTCACTCTGTGCATGTCTCTGCGTCCAAATTTTCCCTTTTATAAGGACATCAGTCAAAATGGGTTATGGGCCTACCCTACCCCAGAATGACCTCATCTTAACTAATTACATCTGGAATAATCCTGTTTCCAAATAAGGTTGCATTCTTAGGTACTGGGGATTAGGACTTCAACACATGAATTTTTCAGGGACACGCTCATCCCGTAACAGGGTCTTATCTCATTGGAGCACATAGTTGATGAGATAGTGGAAATCATGTCATCTTACATCATGACTTGACTAACAAATCACCAGGAACAAAACCTTGAGTGCACTTGGCCTGGGAGGGAAGTAAACCGTAAAGAAAACTGCCTCCTGTCCCCTCTGCAAAGATTTCAGTAAAGAAGTACTTGCCCGTAAGAAGGAGGGAGAAGTGGTGGCCATAGGCAACTTAATTATCCCAAGTTTCATTTTATTTTATTTTTTAAGACAAGGTATTGCTCTGCTGCTCAGGCTGGAGTGCAGTGGCACCCATCATTGCTCACTGCCCCCTTGAGCTCCCAGGCTCAAGCAATCCTCTCACATCAGCCTCCTGAGTAGCTGGGACTATAGGTATGTGTCATAATGCCTAACTAATATTTTTTCCTTCTAATAACCTGGTTGTTTTATTTTGGTTTATGAAAATACTACACAATCATTGTAGAACATGAAGAAAATATAAGTAATTGCAGAGGAGGGAAAAAAAGCATAATCCTAATATCTAAAATGACCAGTGTTTAAAAGGAATCATGTAGTTTATTAAAATTGTAATAATCTTGTATAAAGTTTTGTACACTGCCTTATCCACTTACTACTGTTATAAACATTTTAAAATATAATAATATGCTTCAATACTGTGTTTTTGTTTTGTTTTTCCTAATGACTGTATGGTATTTTATTACCAAATACAGTGTAATCTATTTAATCATTCTTCTCTCAAGATTTCTTTCTTGAGATTATTATTTCTATGTTTATTTTAGTATTATTTTATATTTATATTAAAATGACAGAGCAATAAAGATTTTGTAGATTAATCTTCATCATCTAATTATTTTGATATGTACATTCCCAGAAGTGAAGTCACAGGTCTTATATCCAAAGTTTTAATTTGTACTGCAATTATAACTTCCCAAAAGAGTGATTTATATGTTGCGCTCTGTCAAATAATACTTATTTTCTCAATCCCTTGTCAACATTAGATAGATAGAACGTAAATTCCAAATTGAGGGGTAAAATATTTCATTGTTGTTCTATTTATTTGTTTTCCTTTTATAATAATGTTGAACTTTTTTTGGAAAATTACATTTCTGTTTTACGAATCACCCTTCATGTTCTTTGTTTTTCATTCAGCATTTTTATTATTTTTTTTTCTTACTGACTTTCGAAAGCTCTTTATCACTAATATATAACCCAATGCATGCTTTTTTCCAGGATGTCATTTACTTTTTAATTCCATATGATTTGTTTTAAAGTATAGAAACTTAATCTTAATGCTCTTGGCTTTGTCAGCCCTTTCTTTTATAGTTTCTGTCTTTGACTTTATGCCTTGAAATTGTTATCTCAACCTAAAAGCTGATAAAAAATTTATCTACTTTTTTCTTGTGTGTGTGTGTGTGTGTGTGTGTGTGTGTTTTAATTCTTACACATTTAACTTTTAGGCTGTCTAGAATTTATTTTGTGTGTGGAACAAAATGTGATCACGTTTATTTCTTTTACATTAAGATTTTAGACAAAATATATCTAAAGTGCATATTGTATAACCCTTAAACGCCATTTTTGTCACATACCAAATTCTCAATCTACTAGAGTTGGATTTTGGGTTCTGCATTCTCTTTCATGAATTGATCTTCAAGGACTCTCATTTTGTGGTCATCATTTTACATCTTAATGTAGCTGTAGTATCCTTTTAAATTTTGTTGAAAGCAAGATCTTTGGAAAAAAATCATTTCCTCTTTCCTACAACAACCTTGATTAAAAAGATTTACTTCTTACAATAAGTTCTCCAGCATTTTCCTTCCCTGTCTTGGAGAGCTGGTGTTTGCTTCTCCCTAGAGAATCCCTGATGCTGGACTGCCTTTGAGCTTGTGGGAGTAGCTACAAAGGTGGAAACCGTGTGTGACTTCCAGATCACACACGAGCTGGTGGTCATTCTGGTTGGCCTGAGTGCAAGCAGTAAGAGCGTGCATTGACTGTAGAAAATTTACAAACAGCAACAGAAAAACCTGCTAAACATTGATTTGCTTCTCATTATCATCATGTACCAAGAAGTTTAAACAATGTTAATGATACAATGCTCTCTTAAAAAACCTTTTATTGGTCTAATTCTAAATAATTGCCATAGCTATTGAGTTCTAATAACAGATGCATGGCTTTAAATTCATACATTTTATAATTGCTTATCACTGGATAAATGTTATGTTCTCTCTGAAAGATAATTCAGAGAACTCCAAGTTATATAGTCAGTTTCTAACACACGAAGATTAGCTATATTTGAGCTTGCTTGGGGAGTGGTTTTCCAACTACAGAGGAACTAGGTATTCCTGCATTCAATGGTATATATAAAATGAACAAGAGAGCACAGTGCTTGTAAATTGGAAGAAACAGAACGTGATGAATTTTCTGGTGAAGCTATTTTCGAGGAAATGTTTTGGCTGCAAGAGAGATTTGAGATTTACTAGAATTGATCCTGAGGAAACAAAGACATGGGTGGCATTGCAAGCTCTGGAATGTATTGTAGAATGAGATTTTTATAAATATCTGCAACACTTACCTGTATATTTAAGAGTTGTGTGTCTGTTGCCTCATTTGAAATACCTTTTTGAACTTAAAATGAATATAAGGTTTAATATTGGCTAACTATGAACACTGACAGATTAACAAGGCTGCACTGCCTACGAACATAAATATGTGAAGAAAAATAGTTTTGAAGATGTTATTTACTAATTTGCGGGAGTTAAGGCCTAAAAACAAAAACTTTGTTTTCATTCGTTACTGTAATAAACTAATACGTAGGTTTATGTTTTATTTCCATGTATATGTAGTACTTCGTTACTTAGTTTTTCTTTTGGCATTGCAATATTTATTTGTTGTTAATTAAAACATTTATTTTTTTACTGGCACAATTGTATGACAAAGTTTAATAAAAGGGAATTTTCAATAGCTGCAATCATTTCTGGACATTATTGTAATTTATTTTATTTCATGATTATTACTGCAAATAATTGTGTTGCATAGAAAAGAAGGTGTTAAAAAGTGCTCTGCTCCAAGTTTGAAATACGCTAGGCGTGCTTCATCTCTGGGTAGCACTCCTTCCTGGAGAGAACTTTCCATACTGTCAGCATGTCTGGCCATCATCTCAAAAAGAAGCCTCTACTGCTTCTACATCTTCTGTACCTGCCCATGTCCTGACCCCACCCTACTGATTTAGAGGATGTGGGGACACATCCCCGCTAACTTCCCAGGCATGTTAGACAGCTGACAAAGTTTCCTTTAAGTCAGTCCCATACATATCAAGGTTTCTGGTATGCAGATGGCATTCTTTCTAGTATCCAATGCTGTTTTATTTTTCTAGCACTTTCCTCCCAATTTTACATTTTGTAGGTGATTCCCATGGCGTCCCCTTTCCAATGTCTTATCTGGAAGTCACACACTGACCACTAACAACAGGAGAAAGGACAAAGAAAGGCAACAAGAGACTATTTCCAATGCAAAATATGATCAGGTAACTCAACACACTTTTCCTGGGCATGTGGGGCGGGCAAAGGTAGGGCGCCCTTCTGAAGGGTACAAAGAAGCTAGCTCATCCTTTGGAATGCCACTTAAGCCTCCCAAGTTATTTCCATCTTGGATAATAAGAATTCTGGTTTTGAAATGAATGAGTGGAATGCATTTTCTTTGATAAAATATGCACAGAATTTTAGAGCTAGAGCTTAACAAACCAAGCCCTTTATTTAATAGATGAAAAAAAATAAATCCCAGAGGAGTCAAGTCACTTGAGTTAATTCCTCAAGGTAGTTAGTGGGAGAACTGGAACCAGAGCTCAGATCTACCTATTCCTAATTAAGCATATTTTCTAATAGAGATATTGCTGTGCTTGCTTTGACGTCATGCTTAACCTTTCTCCCCAATTCCTGCTTCCTGGTTGTTGCGAGGATTAAATCTAATAATATATATTAAAATGTTCCTGCACCTCTAAAAGCCTTAAAAAATCTTGACAGCCTTACTGTTATTCTAATAAATGTTCCAAATAACAGAAGTTTCAAAAGGATGTAAATTGTGTCTTTTTGTGCAGTTCTGTATGAAATGCAGCCTTTTCTTTTTTATGGTGATATTGACATAATTCTGCTCCAATGAACTAATGTTCCTATTTCAAATGACTTCTTTGGCAGGAATAAAAATTAACATGTTAATGCAAAAAAAGATACAGAAAGATTTCAAAACGGGGAATGGCAGAATGTCTTAAAAGTTACCAAGAGACAAATGCTAACACTTAAAGTAAAGTATTCAGCATCTATATAATAACCTTAAATGCACAAGTGTTGTTTGTGATCATAACCCCTCCCTTTCTTCTATCTAGGAGAAAATTTGCTAGTCTTTTTTGTTTCTGTTTTATTCATTTATTTCTTTTCTTAAGCAAGTATTTATTGGAACATTATTTTGTGCCAATTCTGTGGTTACAACAAGGAATGCAAGAAGATTCTATAGAGAGAAACAGAGGTAGTTATAATAAGTCATGGAAAGAACTAGGGTAGCAGAAGTAGTGTTAGAGAAGCAAGGAAAATAGAGGTTAGTAAAACTTGAAACATTCAGATCTTCCATTAATAAGAAATTCTGTTTAGAGTATTATTGAGGGATTTGAGTGAAACCAAAAGTTTAAAATCGTTTGAATTTTAAAACTCAAAGGTTTTAGTCTATCTTGACCAAAGATATTAAAAGATGGCTACTATTCAAATTCATTTATAATTTCTCTTCTGATTAATTTTTACTTTGTGAATGCAATTCCAGTTTCTTTCATTTGAGAAATAATGAACAAAGAGCTAGATTCTAAATTTCCTAGGTTTTGAGGACTGATAAAACATTTCCCATTACTAAAATGTTATCCACTAAAACTGAAAAACTTGGTTTAAATCTTTGGCTGCATCAGCAATATGATCAATAGTCATAATTAAGATAAACAGTGACATGATGAGGGAAAAAGTATTGATAGATATGGTTTGGAAATAAGAAAACTGTGAATGGATTGCAGATAGGCAGATTAAATAGAAAATGTAGAAAGCGTTTTTATAACAAGTCATTTAATTAAAACATATGATTCTGACTGATACACTAAATGGCTCTTTCTTTGAGGGTACACAAAATATATTTCCAGCTTGTTAAGAAATAAGGAAAAGTAAATAATTAATGCTATGTTCCTTAATTGTAAGAATGAGAACCACAGGGAAATTATTGTGCAATACTCAATTATGAACTAATAAAAAAAGAGCATCATGAGAAAAGATCATGAGATCATTCTTTTCTGTGGATAATTCTAGTAATAAAAGTAATAAATTCAAAGGACATACCATCTCTACATAGATGAATAAGAAATACCAAAAAGTAATCAAGAATCAAAATTAATGGAAAAGAATTAGAAATGTGACATAATAAACATGGGAGGGGGAGGGATGGGTGAAGCTAAGGGAAGAAAAAGCTCTCAAAAGCTATTATATGTTCCTATTGTGTATGATCTATGTGAACAAGGTCAGCAACAAAGGTAACACAAACACTGAGAGATACTGGAGAATTTTTTATTATTCAAAAATATAACGAATACATGAATCATTTTCTGAATATACTAGTGATAGAACTACAGACTACAGGAAAGGAATAAGGGTTTCTCTAAAAGAAAATGAAAATGTTGAAACAAATCGAATAATGTGAATATATCTTTAAGAATTTAGATGACAGATTTAAAACTCGAGTGTGTCATAAACCAAAGCAAAATAGCAGAAGATAAGTGAGATTACACTTGCTGTAGGACCTCAAATTCTATTGTTTTGAGATCTGTAGGCAAAAAAAAAAATGAAAAAAAAAAAGGGAGGGGACAGAGAGAGAAAAAATTTAGGAGCATCTTAAGGAGGCCTACTTCTTATGATACTTGAACAGCTTTATCATACTTTGTGGCACTGTTGGTGATAGGTGAGGGAGATGTTCAGAGAGAAAGTGAGAAAAGTGTTTTTCTATGCTCTTGACAGTCTGATCACCTCGGAATTTCACACTCCCACTTTCAATGTACAAAACACCTTATTTTTCTCTTTTTGCTAAAGTATAGAGTCACATTGTTAGATACAAAACAAAGATCATCACTCTTCTAAATTTTATAGAAACACTTAAAAGTATAGAAGACACATGAACAACAATAATTATAGGTAACAATATATGCCAGTCACTGTCTATGGCCATGTGTCTGTATTAAATCATGTCATCTTCACGACAGCCTGGGAAGAAGGCTGTTTTCATAGGAAGAAATGGAAACATTGAGAGGGGAAGGAAATTGTCCCATACACACAGCTGAGAAAAGGTGGGACAGGATTCAAGCCTATGCCATCTGACTTCAGTTCAAGTCACTTAAGTGCCTCTTTCATGTGGGTAAAAATGAAAGGAAGCATTGAAAAGACAATCTTTTCATATGTATTTAGCCATTGCTTTCCAATCGTACAGAGCAATGCAGAATCCCTTTTAATGTTGTTGTTTGAAAACAACCTAATCCTGTTTGCTAATTCAGTACCTAGATTTTTCTCTTCTATCTCACATCGTTTCTTTTTCTTTTTCAAAACCTGAACGTTTCCAATTCACTTGATACATTTGTCAAAAAGAGTTTGTGAAAAATATCGAATTGGAGGGCAGCCTGTCTGTATCAGTGAGAATCAGGGTATTCATCTAGGAACTACTGAAGTAACTTGGACACTCAGGGTTTATTTCTTCATGTAAACAACAACAGCAAAGTTCAGAGGAGAGAGCCTGGAGAAAGCGTAAAATTATTAGAGACCTAGGGGCTTTCTCTTTCTGCTCACATTAGTTGTCTTCCATCTGCAAGATAATTGCACTCTGTAAGGCTGTGGCAGGAGTTCCATCTGCATCACTGGAGTTAAAGAAAGGAAAGAAAGAGAGAGGAGGGGGCATGAAGCACTTACCTTTTGAAGGAATATCCCAGAGAATCCACAGAGCACTTCCTTTTCCCATTGACCAGAAGTTAGTTAGATGGCCACATCTAATAGCAAAGAATAACTGGGAAATCTAGTCTTTTAACTGGACACAGTGCTATCTTGAATAAAACTGGAGATATATTACTAAGGTGGATGGTGGAAATGGATATTGGTGGAAAGAACGAATAGCGTTTGCCACTGTGTCATCAAGAAAATTATGGGCATCCAGAGCGACATGAGAAAGAAGACTGGAGTGAAAGCCCAGTTTGGAAAACCAGTATAAAATTACAAGAGTCAATGGGAGGCAACTGTGTGCTATAGAACTGGATTAGGTTTGCTTGTGATTAACTATAATGGATTAACTTTTCAAATTGGTTGGTGTTAACTTCTACCTAAAGGGGCTTCTTATAGGCGGGATTTACATAGGAATCATTACCTTAAAATTCTTTTAGAAAGGAAGGAGAGTCCCAGCTTGATTATTCTAAGCCTGAAATCCTTAAAATCAATCAGACATGGACCCAGCCCTCCCCTTTCTGCTCCTCAGAATATAACGCACTGGCTTAGGAATAAGGGGAGAACCTCTCTTCCTTTCTTTTTTTTTTTCTTTTTGTCTTAAGCCACCATCTCTGAGTACCAAGGTACAGTAGAGATACACACCAAAGGAATCTTTAGAGAATTGCACTCCATTCTTTTTATCTCACTTCAAATTATAGAAATGGAACTGCCACCAGATAAGGACATTTTCATAAACACTTTACTTCTATGTTCCAATGGATGCTGATGAGAGAACATATGTACACGGAGCCATATTCACAAACATTTATAACCTCCAGCAACTATAAAGTCTCATCTGTTGTATAAAGAAAGCTTCTATTTCCAGTGCAATTTGCCAGCGGACGCTGATCACTTGACAGTTATATTTAAAGGCAGCAGGCTCCTGACTCGAAATTCTATGCACTAAACACCTGTTCCCTGTCAGAAAATGCAGTTGACATTTTTCTAAAAGACCTAGTTATTTTGTTGGAATAGTTCTTTGCCCCATGGACTTCATAAAGACAAGTCGGTGGATTGTGTGAGATTTCAACAGGCTCTATGTTGAAAGTAGAGCCCTGCAAGGCTCTTGACATGTGAAGCAAACACAGGAAGACCTGTTTGCCAACAGACAAAATGCCATTAGCTGCCTCATTCTCAGCCATTCTGCCATGAGAAACTAGCATCCTCTGATACTATTGTTGGCATAGTATTGTGACATTGCATCTGACTTTCAGATTCTTTTAAAAAGTCATTAAGCATCTGGTTATAAAGATTCTGTATGTTTACTATAGTTAATTATAAATGTATAAAAATCACAAATAAAAGAATACGTATTGTCAAGATTTGCAAGCTGAAAAGTTAACCTGCTGCAGTTTTATAGACACTGGTAGAAGACATGAGACTCCTAGAGCAGTGATAAAAGTTTATTACAGCAGTAGAGCATCAGCAGGTTTTGAACCATTTCCTGAGCCCTAGTTCCCAGGGGATGATACAAAAGGGACATGATGGCCCCTATACACGCAGTGGGTTATGTTACAGGAAAGGAATACTGAGCTTAGGGAACCTGAATCTCTTTCTATGGGCAATAGCCTGGATGAACTTTGTCTTGAAGGCAGACATTCTCTTTATTAAACTGGGCATTGAACAAACGTACCCCTTGTTCTAGAGAGAAACAGTATTTTCCAACCCTTTTCACAATACAAATATTCTCAGAAAGGTAACCTATAAAATGAGCAGTCAGTACCTCTACTTGCAAAATTAGCAGAAATTTAAGAGATCCATGGAAAATTGTCTCCCAATACACATAAACCAAATCTCCAGGGTGTGGGATGGTGGTGATATTGGTATCTTGGTGTATATGTTTGGATAAACATATATTTATTTAAAAAAACTAAACCTTTAATAATACTACCTTAAGTACATATTGTGCCTTTTACTCCATAATTTTATAGAATATAGTGTTCCAAAATACAGATTTACTATTTAAAAAGAAATAAACTTTTTTTATTGTTGAGCATTGCAAATGTTTCTAAATTGCTACTATTATAATCAATACTCACTAAAAAATTTTGTACATGAATTTTATGTATAGACGTGATGACTTACTTAGGGTAAATTCTGAAAGCAGTGTTTCTGGGAAAAAAAGTTAAAGGTTATTGTTGAAGCTTTTGATAAATCTTGCCAAATTATTCTGAGAAAAGATTGTACCAATTTGCACTCCCATCAACAATTTATAGAGGAATTTCCATGTTTATGACAATAATTTAATTTGAAAACAAGATTAATATTAAAATACTGAAGTAATATCTGTGATTTTAATCATCAAATAATAATGATGTTCATAAACATAATTGAATACTGGTTTTCTTCTTTTCATAAGTGCTATGTCATAATTGCCTTTCGATTAGTAGTTAGAGTTCAGAATAATCAGTGTTCTGCGTCTAGCAAGCACTCAACCAGGAGAGGGCTGGGAAGCTGTTCTACACCATCTGTTTGTTTATTTTAGCAAATAAAAGTAAATGCTAAGCCACATCTTAGACACAAGCAAACCAAAAAAAAACAGGTTTCCTACTTTATTGGAGTTTGCAATGTAGGATTGACCATGCATAAAAGAAACTCCAAATAAACGTTGATGTCCTCTTCTACACTGTAATCTGAAAGTGTGCTTTGTGTGTGGAATTTACTTAGATAAAATACATTTACACACATACGTGCATGCAAAACAATAAAACAGTAAATGTTAGATTGCTTCATTTGTTTTTTTAAAAAGTTTAAAAAATTAATTGTACTGTGTATAAGGTATACAACATCATGTTATGATATGAGATTCATATAGATAGTAAAAAGGTTACAATGGTGACTCACATTAGCATGTCCATCATCTCACATGGTTATCCTCTTTTTGTTTTTGTGGTAAGAACAGCTAGAATCTACCCATTGAGCAGAGATTCTATATACAGTACAATTTTATTATATCTATAGTCCTCATGTTGTATATTAGATCTCTAGACCTGTTCATCCTACATATCTGCTACTTTATATCCTCTGACCTACATGACTTCATTCACTCCCCCTACCCTGCTCCTTGTAATCCCTTTATTATTTTCTATCTCTATATATTTAATTTATTTCAGATTTCACATATAAGTGAGATCATGCAATATTTTCTTTCTTTTTTGGCTTATTTCACTTGGCACAGTGTCCTCCAGGCTCATCCATATTGTGGCAAATGGCAAGATCTCATTCTTCCTTTAGGGTGGAATCATATTCTATTATATATAGACACCACAGATTTTTATCCATTTGTCCAATGATGGACACAGGATTTTTCCTTATCTTGGCTATTGTTAATAATGCTACAATGAACATGAGTGCAGGTATCTTTATGAGGTAGTGACTTCATTCCCTTTGGGTATAGATGCAGAAGATGGAATTACTGGGTCACATGTTAATTCTGTTTTTATTTTATTTTATTTTTTTAGAAATCTCCATACTGTTTTCTATAATGGTGGCACCAAGATATATTCCCACCAACAGTGCACAAACATTCCCTTTCTCCACATCCTTGTCAATAGTTGTTATCTTTTAACTTTTTGATAATAGTCATCCTAACAGTTGTGAGGTGGCATCATGAGTGGTTTTGATGTGTATTTCCCTGATGACTAGTGATGTTGAGCACCATTTTATGTATCTGTCGGCCATTTTTATGTCTTCTTTGGAAGAATGTTTATTCAGGTCTTTTGCCTATTTTTTATTTTAACTATTTTCCAACTATTTTTAATATTTTTCACTATTAAGTTGTATGAGTTTTTTAAAATTGGATATTAATCCCTTATCTCCCTTGGTTTCCAAATATTTTTCCCAATTTATAGGCTGATGTTTCAATTTGTTAACTGTTTCCTTTGTTGTGTAGAAGCTTTTGTTGTTTGACATGGGGCCATTTGTTTATTTTTGCATTTGTGGCCTGAGTGCAATACCAAAAAAGTTATTGCCAAAGCCAATGTTCAGAAGCTATTCCTCTATGTTCCCTTCTAGGAGTTTTATAGTTTCTGGTCTACTATGCAGGTCTTTAATCAATTTTGAATTGATTTTTGAGTATGCTGTAAGGGTCCAGTCTACATGCAATTGTTTGCATGTAGAAATCTAGTTTTCCCAGCACCATTTGTTGAAGAGACTCTCCTTTCTCCATTGTGTCCCTTTGGTGACCTTGTTAAAAATCCATTGACTGTGTATGTTTGGATTTATTTCTTGGCTTTCTATCTTCTATGCATCTCTTTTCCTGCCAGCACCATACTGTTTTGCTTATTATAGCTTTATAATATAATTTTAAATGAAGTGTGATGCCTCCTGCTTTGTTTTTCTTACATTGCTTCATTTAAATCAGTGCTATGTAAAATTGTTCTGCTATGAAATAACACACATAACTTGTTTGTTCATCAGTTTATTCACTCATTCAACAAATATACATAAATTTTTCTCCAATACTCTCTTCCTTCCTTCCTTTTTTCCTTCCTTCCTTCCTTCCTTCCTTCCTTCCTTCCTTCCTTCCTTCCTTCCTTCTTTTCCCAATTCTAGTTGTTCTCATCAAATCCTTGCTCCTCTAATTAGGATCTTTTAGTGGGCTTAATATATAATAGCTATTTCCTATCCCTTCAAGTTTAGAACCAATGGAGAGATAATCACAGGAGTTGGGCAAATGAGCATCAAATTATCCACTTTATAAAGTTCTCGGAAGAATGTAACTTGAGATATGCTCATGTTTTGCTCCAGAATTAAATTTAGTTACCCAGTCATAGTCTGAACTAGAAAACCATCAGTTTTTCCAGGAGAAAACGTAAGGCATAGAGGAATAGAGTAAGTGTGCTTCTGGGGACCAAACTGATGTCCAAACAGGAATGAGCTTGTAGAACAAGCTTATTTAACCCTCGACTTGTGAGCTGCATGTGGCTCAGGTTTTGAATGCAGCCCAACTCCAATTTGTAAACTTTCTTAAAACATTATGGGATATTTTTTGATTTTTTTTTTTTTGCTCAAGAGTTATTATTAGTGTTAGTGTATTTTGTGTGTGGCCCAAGACAATTCTTCTTCTAATGTGCCCCAAGGAAGCCAAAAGATTGGACAACCCTGTAAACTCATCAGTCAGAGGAGATGTGAGGGAGAAGCCTGAAGTGACCCTTTCTGGAAGTTCTTCCATATGAAAACATGGGAGGAGGGAGTTGAGTGTTCTATCCTGATGCCTATGAGTTATAAAGAAAGAGAAGGATTTTAACAATCTCTTTAACTAATCTTCTCACTTAATGGTGTATAAAAAGAGGGGAAAAAATTGCCCAAATTCTCACAATGAGATAGGGGTAAAACCAGGACTAGATGCCAATTTTTATGGATGTCAGCACAATGATATTCCATAAAGTATCTGGCAATCTGGCAAAACTCAATCTGCATCTTAAAAATATAGCCAAAACTGGGGATTAGCAAACATTTGGTGTGTGTTTTTTTTTTTTTTTTTGGTCAGGACTCTGTTTTTCAAAATTAACAATGATTATTTTTCATACTCACGGTTTACATTTAAAGTATTTACATTTAAAGGGTGAATAATTTTTTGTTCTGTTTTGCAGAGAATAAATCTATTTTATAAGGAACTTCCATTTGTATTATTTCAAGTTACAGTGCATTAGGATTAATATAGTTGAAACTTGGCCTGAGAAGAAAGAGGGGAGGCTAAATGCCAAGAGCTAAATTCCACAGCTATGACCATTTTCGTGAGCTGATTCACTCCTGTTTATACTTTGGAGGAAGAGGCTTGCAATACAGAGAAGCATGCAGGCAGCAACCCAGGTTAACTGCTTTGAAGAACTCACAGTATAGTGAGGAAATTGGCTAAACTACCGTATAATTTTTATTTAATGATTTTGCATTACACTAGGAAGAGAAAGGCAGTTTCTCAAAATTTCTTTGTTTAGAGAGGAGGAGGGTGTAGTGCAGTAAAAAGAAGGACAGAGGCAATGTCTATTGTTTATAGTTGCTTGTCATTTCATACGTTTCCTATGTAAGAACCACGTGTGCAAAAATGGCAAAAGAAAGAGAAAAGCAAGAGATCCGCTTATGATAATCCAACAAAACAATAACTGGAACAGAAAAGAAAATGACTGTCAATCAAACCCCTGAGTGACTCCACATTGTCTTTAATTCTCCTCTAATCAAAGAGCAGTACACAGTTGTGAGAGATGGTCCAGCCGGGGAGATTATGCAGAGTGACTCCATTCAGAGAAATTTTGGTGTGATTCCTAACCTCTTAGCCTGAGGGAGAATTTCTTAAATCTTATTTGTGGTCCTCACCTGAGAGAATTGATGCCTTCAAGAGAGCACCAGACAGAGGCTAAACAGACATGCAGTAAAATTATCCTCCTTGGATGGGTCAGGAGCTGGCTGATAACTTAGTCTATACCTACATCAATCAGAGAGCAGCAGGGGCGTCCACAGTCAAGGAGAGCTGAAGGTGGCAGGGCTTACAGCCGCAGGTCATCTTAAATAAAGATACAGAAAGCAGGCCCTCATAAAAGAAACCATAAACAAAACAATGAATAATGACCTCTGTTTATCATTCTGTATTGTTTGCAACTTTCACAATAAGCATGTATTGTTTTCTTAAATGAATAGCAAACAATAAATTCATATTGATATGGCATCAATTTTGACTGAATACCCTAAGAGGAAGCCATCTTTTTCCTGCACTTTTGTAAAGCTTACAGGTGGATTTCTTTTTTCTTTTTATAAAAAGAGTACATTCGGGCTGATCAGTGAGTTCATGCATCTGGGAAAATGGATAAGCAAATATTAAATTTGATGTCGCTGTTTTCATTATTACTCATTTCAGAAATTCAGGTTTATAAAACGCATTCTAGCTGAGTTTTTAAAAGATCAGACTATCTTGTGGTCATCGAAATTTATGGAACTCTGTCTAATACCCTCAACTGGATTAGATTTTAACTCTACAAACAGCCTTATCTCTTAAGAGCTGGGACCCGAAATTAAATTATAAATTGATACTATCAATAGCAGAAATGTTATCTTGAGCCTGGAAAGCCAGAAGGCTGATTGAATCTCATTCATCACAGATGCACTTTGCTAGTGATGGCTGCGTTTGGGCATGAGGGGGTGTTTATGTGTTATAACTAGTGGGTTGGTTAGCTGAGCTGGTTAGCGCACAGTGCAAATGGGTGCAGCAGGAAAAGCTCTATGGTGCCTTAAGCCAGTTTCTTTTGTTTTGTTTAGTGATGATTAATGGTGATCCAGATCCTAGATGGTGGTCTCATATCCCACTGGTGAGCCCAATAATAGAACCAACTTTATGCATGAAAAACTTAAAGCTATTTTTTAATAGATTCAAGGAGGTACAAAATCTAATAAAAGTCAAATAGATCAACCCTTCACTGTGCTTACAGGCCTTTTTTTTAAGTTCCCACAGAGAACTTTCCATGCTCACTGTCTCGTTTTTACAAAATTCTATGCCTTGTTCCATTTGAATCACAAATAGTAGCATCCTTGAACTGACCTAAAAATGACTGTCAACTAAAACCCAACCATTTACAGAATAGTCCATGGCCCTAATGAGGGAGCCTACCATGAGAGCTGGGCTCAAAAATTAAGTAGCAAATCTGATAAGATCTTCTTTTTTATGGGATTTTAAGTATAAAATACACAGAGAGGGACACAATAACATGAGTGATGCATAAGAGAAGGTAGCAAGAAGGGATAATCCAGTAGAAATTATGAGGTGGCAGATACTATGAACAAGGAAGAATTGTGTGGCAGATTGCAGAGTAGAGAATATTTCATCAGGAGCAGCCAGAACAACAGCAGGAAGGCGCAACAGGGAGTAGCTGGATAACCGTGCTGAGTAATGTATAAAGGAAGCCTGCTGCTGGGGGCAGTGAAATGACAGCAAGGTCTTTACAGCCATGTTATAAGGTGAATGGCATTTCTCTTCTCCACTATGCCCAACTTTGTTAATGTGGAAGGATCCTGAAAATTATTCTAGACTCTTGGAAGCCTGACTATGTAGCTGTTTCCAATCTCTTTTACTCATTTGTGCATCCTTTATAATAAAACTCGATAGGTTGAGGTTTTCTGAGGGCAGCTTTGTACTTGCTACCTGAAGGGTCTTAATATGCAAACATTACTGTATTTGCAGGAAAGAAAGTATTTTATTGCCCCAGAAGTTAGTTTTTTATTTTTATAGATTTAGGATTACAAATGCTGTTGTGTTACATGGTATATTGTGTAGTGCTGAAGTCTGAACTTTTAGTGTATCCACCACCTGAATAGTGTGCATTGTACCCATAAGAAGTATTTCATCCCTTACCCCCATACCCCTGCAACTCTACTACATTTTTGGAGTCTCCAGTGTCTCTCTCTCTCTCTCACTCTCTCTGTTTTTTTTTTTGTTTGTTTTTTGTTTTTTGTTTTTTTTTGAGACAGAGTCTTGCTCTGTTTCCCAGGCTGGAGGGCAGCAACACAATCTCGCCTCACTGCAACCTCTGCCTCCCGGGTTCAAGCGATTCTCCTGCCTGAGTCTCCCACGTAGCTGAGACTACAGGCATGCACCACCATGCCGGGCTAATGTTGTATTTTTAGTAGAGACAGGGTTTCACCATGTCGGCCAGCCTGGTCTCGAACTCCTGACCTCAGGATATCTGCCTGCCTTGGTCTCCCCACGTCCTGGGATTACAGGTGTAAGCCACCGTGCCTGGCCCCTCCAATGTCTTTTATTCTACCCTGTATGTCTATGTGTACACATTGTTTAGCTCCCATTTATAAGTGGGAACATATGGCTTTTGACTTTCTCTTTCTGGGTCATTTCACTTAAGATAATTGCTGGAATTAATTATCCTAAGTGGATAATTGGAATATTACATAACTGATAATATTTGATAGTGGCTCTGTAGGTGGTATTTAGGAGAGATTTAATAAAGAAACACGTACACATTCAAATAGTGCTGGGACTAGAAGTGTAGAAGTGCTTGAGATATGGATACTACCTAGTTTACTGATTATGTTTCTATATTTTCTTATTGGAAAGATACTAGAAATCAAAGTAGGTTATTATGTCAATCCAAGGTCTGGAGGTTGATAAAAGCCTTCCATGTATTTATCACTTGAAGGCTACATTTAGGTGTAACGGAACTCAATTAAAACAAACCTGGCTTTATACTCAAAAATCCATTTTGCATATCATGTTTTATATATTTGATTTTGTGTCTATAGGAAGTTTAAAATTTCACATTAATTCATAAAATAGAAGGACACATAAAAGAATAATGTGGTGAAGAGCCCTTACCACTCATAACTATAAGATGAAAGGAGGATAAAAAATAACATCCTAACTTAAAAAATTAAACAAGTTTCTTTTTACAGAATAAATGAAACATTAATAAATGCTATGATTGTATTGATTTGAAAATAACATTTTTGCGACAGGGTTTTGTTCTGTTGCCCAGGCTGGAGTGTAGCAATCATAGCTCACTTGAACTCCTGGCCTCAAGCAATTCTTTTGCCTCAGTCTCCCAAAACACTGGAATCACAGAGGTGAGTTACTATGCCTGGCCTGAACATAACATTTATTTGGTTAATTGCTGTTTCAATTACAAACTGAGACATAGGATGAATGGTTCTTTGTTTTAGCAGGGTTGGCTGTGGGTAGAGTTTTGCAGGGTCAGTTAAAGTACCCAGACAGGGACAGTAATGGCATTGGCAGAATCAGTTAGAGCAGCAGCAGTGGAGGACAGAGAGGCATATGTGGTGGCCATTGCCATTTGCATTGGGAATAGACCCTGATGCAAGATTAGCAGCAGCATCAATAGCCTCAGAAAAAAAGCTGACAACTATAGAAGGAGCATCAGGATCTACTCCAAAGGCAGAGAGGGATTACTTTACCTGACAGTACATCTGTACTTAAAAAGTCGAAAACGACCATACTCTGTTGTTGAGAATAGTAGTGGGTCTAGGGGGAATGAAGTCTCAGTAACTCACACTGTGGGGTGTGTGCAGATGGGTGGAGGGGGCCTGGGGGAGGATGGGGAGAGAGGAAGAGAGAAAGGAAGAACAATGCAAATATCTGTGCTGATAACCCAAGACCTTGATTTATCCTCATACAATTTAACTGGAGGATGGGAAGAGGTTATAGAAGCAAACATAACATGGAAAGAAAATGTAACTAGATTTTCTTTCTCTTCTCACTTTTTCCCTCCCTCCTTCCTTTACTCCATCTCTTTCTTTGTCTTTTATTCTAAATATTTTAAACTTTTATTTTAAAGTAATTTTACACTTACACAAATGTAAAAATAATACTTGTAATGTTCCTATACCTCTCCCTTAATGTTAACATCTTATATAATTAAAGTATAGTTATCCAAACCAGGAAGTTAATGTCGATGCAATATCACTAAGTAGTCTACAGGCTGTATTTGAATTATACCAATTGCCTCACTAGTGTATTTATCATGGTTCTAGGTTCAACCTAGTATCTTACATTGCATTTAGGTGGCATGTCTCCTTAGCCTCCAATCTGGTGACTTTTGTGACTCTTCTTATTTGTGTCTCATGAACCTTGCACTTCTGAAGACTACTGGCTAGTTATTTCATTTGATATAATTAGAATTGAAGTTATGCATTTTTGACAAGAATGTAACAGTAGTGATGTTGGGCCCTTCCCAGTGTGTCATATGCAAAGGTAAAAGGTTTTGGTGTGTCTTATTACTGGTGATATTAACTTTAATAATTTGGTTTAGGTGGCATCTGCCAGGTTTCTCCACTGTGAAGTTACAATTTTCTCCTTCAAATTAATAAGCACCTTGTGGGAAGATAATTTGAGACTCTACAAATATTCTGTTCATCATCATACATTTGCCATCTAATTTTAGTGTTCAAGGATGATTCTTACCTATAACAATGATTACTGTGGTATTTGACAAATGATAATTTTTCTATTTTCATTTTCCTGTTTTTGATTAATTGAAATACTCCTGTAAGGAAGACTTATCCTTTCTCTCCCATTTATTTATTTATATGGATTTTCTTTTATCTCCAACCAAACTCTCCCCTCAATTCAAATTATTACCTCCCCTAGGCCGTGTCACCTTTTCTTTCCTGGGGGCCTGTGTTAGTCTCTTCTCACACTGTTATGAAGAAATACCCAAGACTGGGTAATTTATAAAGAAAAGAGATTTAATTGACTTACAGTTCTGCATAGCTGGGGAGTCCTCAGGAGACTTACAATCATGGTGGAAGGCACCTCTTCACAGGGCGGCAGGAGAGAGAATGAGTGAGTGTCAGCAGGGGAAATGACAGATGCTTACGAAACAATCAGATCTCATGAGAACTTACTATCATGAGAACAGAATGGGGGAAACTGCCCCAATGATTAAATTACCTCCCACCAGGGCCCTGCCACAACACATGTGGATTATTGGAATTACAATTCAAGAAGAGATTTGGGTGGGGGAACAACCAAATCATATCAGGGCCCCAGAGTTGATCATGAACGTGAAGTTACTGGCCTCCCACACGTTAGTTTATTCTCCCATCTTCTTTTGTTTTGGGTAGTGTCTTCACTGATTGACCTGACCCATTACTTTGGGTTTCCAAGCTAATTCATTTAACCTGATGTTTAATGTTTATTTTTCATTAACTCTACTCATTCTGGTTTTCGGTACTTCATTCATGACTGTCCATAGCCCTTACATAAGACTGACTACCAGTAAATTCCTCCTACTTTTAAATTCTATTTAAGTCAACAAAGTCAAGAGAGTGGTGCTACTACTCTCAGTGGTGGGCATTTTGTCTGCTAGCTTCTATTTCTTCTTCTTTTAGTAATAATTTCCATTAGGGGGTGACCTCTTGCTATTGTGTGTGGTCTTGGTTGGGCTATATGCAAAGGTCACATGCCTTTCCCAGGCAGGAATGAGCATCACCATTCAACTGAGGCTGCCCACACTCTCTGTCCTGGTACTCCAAACTCTGAGTGGGTTGAGGCAGAGAGAGATAAACTACATAGAACAAAAGCAGTGGGGGCATGGGAAGCATATTCATGGCCTTGATGGAGCCCTAAAGATGCTGTTGCCTAATTCATGCTAACAAGCCATCTGACGCTTTTTTGGCTTGTTAATTTCAGAGCCTAATTCTCCATCCTCCCTTCTGAACTGGTGACTTTTCTGAAATTTTCCCAATCAATATATTTCGTGTACTTTAGCCAGAGTTATTTTCTGCAGCTTGGGGAAAATAACAACAACACACTGATATACTCTTGTAAGAGAAGTAAAGGAAATATTACTGTTTTCTTGAAGCTAAAGAATTCAAGAAAGAGTTGCCACACTTTCTGTTGATGAGAACAGGATTAGCAGCAAGTCAGAGGGAGGCTGACCTTCCTCACAGGCATTAGCTGGTTGCTGGGGGCCAAGGGCATTTACACTGTTATATATAGCTGACTTAGAAAGACAATCAGTGTACATGCCTTAATTATACAAATATCCATGTGTTCCTCTCCTGGATTTGCTTCTATACGTTTGCATTCTAGTTTCCCTCATTCTGGTGCCCCATGCCTGCTGAGTGTGGCTTGTGTTTGCCCTTCCTATCCTTCAGAGTCTGGGCAAAGGCAGGTTTCAGCTGCCTTTCTCTCCCCAGTTACTCACCTGGGAATGCCACAGCACTTTCAACGTACCTCTACACCTCAAGTTGTAACCCTAAACTCTCCACTGAGAGTGGAATAGAAAATACAAGCTGCTATCCTCATATTCTCTCCTGTCTTTACCTGGGAGAATGGATGAGAAAATTCTTAACAAATTTTGCCATGACAGAAGAAAACTGTGGTCCCTTTGCTAAACTTGCCTCTGCCCCCTGAGAAGGAGTCCCTAGGTTGCAAATTAGGCCTCCCTTCTCTCTTTGTATACCATGTCCCTTACTCTCAGGGCAAATGTACACTTCCCTATAACAAACTACTTCTTCTTCTTGCTTGACAAGGGAGTGGTAGCGTCAGCTTGTGATAAAGACAGTGTGTAAAACATTTTAATATCTCAAGATTATGAGATTCAAGAGTAAAACACAGACTTGACACAAGCCTATGTGGTTGGGACTATGCAAATCCCTGCAGTTTGCATAAACCACAAGCAAGGATGTTAAAATGCATGAAATAGTTTTGTGACTCAATATTGAAAAAACATGTTATGCTCACATCATTTCCAAAATATTTTCTGAAGGCCAAGGGAGCAAATCATGTCAAGACTGGGTCAAAGTAAAGAAATAATTACAGTAATATTCGTGTTCTCAAATGCCATCATGTTTTATTTTGGAAAACTCTGATAGCTGACCTCGAGGAAGGGACACAAAGGGGCCATGCTCCTTTGTATACATTTCCTTTTAGAAGTGAGACGCTTCCTCTCCCTCTCCAAAGGATGTGTCTGGTCAGTCATCTAGGCATTTCTGGAGTGGAAATGGCCAGGACCGTTCAGAAGTAGGGCAGAGAAGATGGTGAGTATCTTACTAAATATCTTACTCAATGAATGTCTGACTTTGATTTGAAGACTTGTATCACCAATTTTCTCCTTAAACAGGAAGTGCTCTGGAGCCTGAAGGAGTCCTCTTAAAGTGATGAGGTCCTAAAAGACTCTCAAAAGTGACTGAAGTCCTGCTCTGTGTGCCATGGCAGATTGATGGGGAGAGAATCGCTCTCCAAATGGGATGGGAACTTTGTCCTTTGAGATGTTTTCCTCTCTACATCCCTGGGCTGAGTGCCTCCTCTTCCCCTGTGTTGTCCTGGAGGCTTGCTTCTCTGCTATTAGGCCCCTTCTTACTGTGTTATAATTGGTTGTTTATGCATTTTTCTTCCCTGCTAGGCTTAAACAGAGTCTGTGGCATTTTCAAGGTTCATCCTAAGTACCTAGCAAAGATTGGCCCCATACAAGATAAGTAAGCAATATTTTAATAACTCTTTCTGATCTCTGACCTTATGATTTCTTTGCTTTTTTGTACTATCTCTTATTGTTATTTTTCTTTTCCTGTGTACAGATTCTTAGAAAATCTGTGTCCATTGTAAAATGTAAACTTTTAAGTTTCAGTTAGAATAGATAACTTTAAAAGAAATTAAAACAGAACTCCTCCCATAATGTTTTGTTTTAGATTATGTAAAAAAAAAAGAAAATGACTGCTGTTGAATTAAAGTTCATATCCACTATGAGAAGTAAAATTCAATGCTTATTTCTAGAAATGTTACAGATTATTCGTCTCATATGAATATGAAGGACAAATCAGCACAGAAAAAAACTAACAACATGGGAAGAAACTTGCCCTGTCTGTGCTCTTTGGGTGCCCGTAGCACATTTGCCCCTCCTTGCCCCAGAAATTTTCCATAGGGTATCACCACAGCACGTAGTGAAATGCAGGTTGCTAATCACCCAAATGGAATGGGGAAATATCTTTTCTGCATGTTCAGGAGAGATAAGACCAACATTCTTCATAATAGTAAACTTTCATTAGAAACGAAGAGTAAATGAACAAAACAGAAATGAGCAAATTTACAGAGTGGCTCCTAGAAAATAACCTCTTTATGGTTAAACAATATTGGACCACTAGTGCCTACACTTCATTCCATAGGCTTCTAGGGTTTCTCTCTCATATTCCCCAGGGACATATTCTATTATCGCACACATTTATGGGACATTAGAAGTGCTGTTATTTGATTCTAAGAATCAGTGGTAGCAAAAGGACTTTCAGAATGGTGGAGGAAGGACCTCTGAAAAACTACTCATTCATAAAAACAATGAAGACACTGGCAAAAATAGTCAAATTTCAGAACTCTGGAAATTAACCAAAGGTTTGCAGCAATGTGAGAAGCATTAATGCCATACAAATGACTGAGTTTCATAAGGCCAGTGAACTTTATGATATTGTAATGTTCCCCATTCTCATTCCCCTCTCCAGAGATCTGCAGTGATCTTGAAAACTGTATTAGTCCATTTTCACACTGTTATAAAGATACTACCTGAGACTGGGTAATTTATAAACAAAGCAGGTTTAATTGACTCACAGTTTCACATAGCTGGAGAAACTTACAGTCATGGCAGAAGGGGAAGCAGGCACCTTCTTCACACCTCAGCAGGAGAGAGAGAAACCAAGGGGGAAGAGCCCTTTATAAAACCATCAGATCTCCTGAGAACTCACTATTATGAAAACAGCATGGGGAAAACCACCCCCATGATCTAACCACCTCCCACCTCCCACCTCAACACCTGGGTATTACAATTCAAGATGAGATTTGGCTGGGAACACAAAGTCAAACCATATCAAAAAGTAACATCCTTGCAATGAATGTGTCTGCAAAACACAGAAGAACAGCATCAGAATACAGGTGGCAGAAAAGTTTGCAGCTTCCCTGTCAAGCCACCCAAACTTCATTTCCTGATTATCTTTATTTGACCGGAGTCAGAATTAACTCATTCTTAACAGCTTTTTCCCTGGGAAAAAACGATTGAAAACAATCAATGGTGATTGTTAAATATCACAGCTGTCTGAGGCAGGGATAACATTTGGGGCAAACAAGAGGCAGACTAAAAACAAACATACAAACAAAAGCAGGACATAAAATGCCCATGAGGGCTTTGAAATACTCTGATACAATCCTGGGAAACCACAAGGCGATGCACAATTGCCTACCCTAAAAAGTCACCTCTCTCACCTCTGGCTGACCTTGAAGCAGAAATTAAAGGTTAGGCAGTATTGCAAACTGCCCAAATATTGAATGTGTGCTCTAACACTTACACAAAGCCCGCAGCAAGGTTGAGAGACTTATTGGATCAAGGCATTTAAGAAAATCTCTATTTCAGCAGCCTCAAGTATCAAAAAACAGATATTTTACAGAATTAGTTTGGGAAAGTCACTAAACAAAAAAGTAGCAACAACAATAACAACAAACAAATAATAACAAGCCCTGGGGAAGAGAGGAAATCTGATTTCTAGAGTTTCCATATCATATTAATTAAATGTCCAATTTTCAACAGAAAATTATGAGACATGCAAAGAAACAGTAAGTATGTAGAGTAGGCGCACACCACCACACCCAGCTGATTTTGGTATTTTTAGTAGAGATAAGGTTTCACCATGTTGGTTAGGCTGGTCTCTAACTCCTGGTCTCATGATCTGCCCGCCTCAGCCCTGCAAAGTGCTGGGATCACAGGCGTGAGTCACCGCGCCTGGCTAATAAATTTTTAATGTTAAACTTTTATAATCTAGACCATAACTGGAGGTAAAATGGGAATCTACTAAGTGAGTAACTAAGGAACATAATCATATGTTCCAGCCCTTGGGGTGGAGGGGCGGGGTTTAAAGTCTATCAAGAATGATAAAATACTAAATAAATTATTTCAATAATATATGACAATATCATATGTAAATACTAAGAATGATTTATTTATAGGCTGCTAATAGAGCACATAAGAAGTGGGAGTTCATAAATTAATATTAAAAGAATTTGGTTAACTAGAGAAAGTTTTAGATGGAGTTCTATAGAAGTTCATTTACTGTATTGTTTTGGGTTTGAAATATGTAGAAAGAGAAGAGGAGAGGGAGGAGGAGAGGAAGAAAGAAGAGGAAGAGGAAGAGAAAGAAGAAGAGAAAGGAAAAGTGAAGAGGAAAACAAGCAGAAAGAGAAGGAGAAAAGAATGAGACAGATACAAATAGACCTTGAAAAGGAAGTTTCTTTATTTACTCTTCTTTTCCCCCACATGAGAACCCCAGTCCACAGCCAATCCTCTCTTTTAGAAACAGCTTTAATGAGATATAATTCACATACCATAAAATGGACTCATTTAGAGCATATGTCAATGTTTTTTAGTACACTCACAGAGTTGTGCAACCATCACCAAATCTACTTAGGAGGCCGCGGCAGGAGAATCGCTTGAACCCGGCAGGCAGAGGTTGCAGTGAGCTGAGATCGCGCCACTGCAGTCCAGCCTGGGTGACAGTGAGACTCCGTCTCAAAACAAAAAACGACGACAAAAGGTACCAGAACTAAGGACTTCATAAAATCTCTATTAGACAGACTCTGACTGCTTGGAGAAGGAACTGAGTCCTATTTCCTTATTTTCTCCACAGGCTATGCAACATGTGCTCCTTCAACATTTGTTTGTTAATTTTTCCAAAGCTAATAAGAAGCGTATCAATGACTCTGGAATCATGGTAAACCCACTGACAAGATCTTCATTATGTTTGAATATGTATGATTCACTTACAATAGACTTTCTTTTTATAGGAAGACAAATTTACATCATGTTGATCAAGTTTTTGTACTCATGTCTATAGAGATCACATCTTTTGAACTTTTTGTGTTCAAATACCAGCTCTAGCAGTGTGACCTTGGGCAAAGCAATCGCTTCATTCCTCAGTTTCTCCATGTGTATAGCGGGGATGATATTATTATCAACCTCATCAGATTACTGAAAGGCCTAATGAACTAATACACATTGATGTTTCTGGCACATAGTAGGTGGCCAATAGTTGTTTGCTTTCATCACTGCAGTTAAGGAATGCTATCCAAGCAGTACTCTGTGTAAATATTGAGCCTAGAACTTCCTGCGGAGAAATGTTAAATAATGTGGATGAGGAGCTTGCACCACATTGTGATCACAGAGCTCTACACACTTTATCTCATTTGATTGTTCCAGTACCTCTTAGGAGGTAGAACAGGCAGGAATTATTTATTAGTATACTCATTTTATAGATGTGGAAACCGACCTTAGTTAACTGACCCCATAGCTCTTCAGGAACTAGGCAATTGGTTTATTTGAACTACATCCTGAAGAAAAATGAGTGCTGATAAAATCACCTGTTTTGTTTTATTTGGCCAAAGTTTTACACTGAGTTTGAAACACTCTTGACATAGTTTCAGGGGCGTAATATTTCAGTTTTCTATATCTTCTTTCAGTTATTTATACTCTTATATACCCACTCTTTCCCCCCTTCTTTTGCCAGTTATAGAAAAACAAATAAATGAATAAAACACACCTGTGTGCTTCTCAGGTTCAGGAATCACTGGCTTCCAGGTATCTCTAGCCTTGGTACATTTGTTAATAAGTATCCTGTAGTCCCTCTGTGCTTCAATTTCCCATCTGTAACATGGGAATTACAATACTCACCTCTGTGGGTTTCCTAAGTACTGAATTAATACAAAGTGCCTAGAAGAGTGCCGTGCAGAGTGAGTATTCAGACTGCATTGCTGAAACCTTGAGGCCAGCACCCTCCAGAGAGGCACCTGGCTTCAGGGACTCTTTCAGGCCACCCCTCCTTTGCTCTCAGTCTCTTGCTGGTGCTCTTCATGTAGGTCAGTGAAAATTGCAAACAACTCATGGCTTGAAGCAAAAGGTAAAAGAAGAAAGTGATCAAAGAGAAAGCAAAGCAAGGAAAAGAAACAGTGAGGAAGACGTGCCTTAGTGAAGGACAGGAAGGTTAGAGGAGGCCTTGAAGGGATATAGGAAAGTCTTAGGAGGAAACCAACTAGAATCACTATTGAACTTAAAACATATTTCCCTCCCTTATCCTTTTCCTTAACATTTTGATGGACAATGTACGGACTTTTGGTAACACTTCCCAGTTTTGCTATAAAATTATGAGTATGCATTGTGTGTATGTGAGGTCAAAATTATTCCATTTTTAAAAGGTCAATTATCCTAAACATAAAGAGACAAACACTAAACACATCCAGGAATATGCACTGCAACAAAGACTTGAATTCACAAGAGTAAGAAAATTAAGCCTCTGGGGAAAATTAGCATACTGAGCCACTGTTGTATCCCACTTTGCTGTATGAAACTATTTCTCATTTCTGTTATGTACCATGTCACTGTGCAGACTCTTAAATATTTCGAATGTTTACTGGTTAATATTTAGACATCAGTGCTTCCAAGAAATCCTTTCTCTTTCTTCATAGTATCTAAAACAAGTTTCTTTTTCATAGAAATGTGTTATGCCTATTAGTTCAGTAAAACTTTTGTGTTTCGAGGGAATGAGTAGAACAAGCTTTTTGAGCCACCAAAAGATGAACCTGTAATCCCAGCACTTTGGGAGGCTGAGGCAGGCGTATCACCTGAGGTCAGGAGTTTGAGACCAGTCTGGCCAACATGGTGAAACCCTGTCTCTACTAAATATACCAAAATTAGCCGGGCATGGTGGTGGGCACCTGTAATCCCAGCTACTCAGGAGGCTGAGGCAGGAGAATTGCTTGAACCCGGGTGGAGGAGGTTGCAGTGAGCCAAGATCATGTCACTGCACTCCAGCCTGGGCAACAGAGGGAGACTCCGTCTCAAAAAAATAAATAAATAAAATAAGTAAATAAAAATAAGTAAGTAAAAAACATTCCTATGTTCTTGAACATTATTTAAATACTGTAAAATTTCTGAACTCTAAACTAGGCTGGCACCAGTGACTCTTCAGGGTCACCATCCTGTCTTTGATGTCTTCCTCAAACTAAGTAGACCTGGTGTGTTCTTATCCCTATTGAGAGGGGTAAGAATTACTGCATGAAGTAATTAGTAAGGAGACAAAGGTAATGTACAGAGATGAATTCATAATACAACATTTATCATGTACGGTCTAGAGCCAGGACTCATTCAACCTGCCCCAGATAAGCAAATGTCTTTAGAGAAAAGAATGAAGAATTTGAAATGTATCCATACCTTGGAACCAATGGCAGGATTTTACTTCCAGATCACTTAATTTATAAATACAGCTCATCCCAAATAACACTGGTTTAAACCACCTGGGTCCACTTTTAGGCAAATTTTCTTCCACCTCTGCCACCCTTAATATGGCAGGACCAACTCCTCTTCCTCTTCCTCCTTGGCCTCCTCAACATGAAGATGACGAGGATGAGGAGCTTTATGATGATCCACTTCCACCTAATGAAGAGTAAATATATTTTCTCTTCCTTCTAATTTTCTTAATAACATTTTCTTTTCTCTGGCTTACTTTATTGTAGGAATACAGTATAAAATACATATAGCATGCAAAATATGTGTTAATTGACTATGTTATTGGCAAGGCTTCAGTCAACAGTAGGCTATTAGTAGTTAAATTTTGGTGGAGTCAAACATTATATGAGGATTTTTGACTGTGCAGGGTTTGGCAACGTTAACCCTTGTTTTGTTCAAGTGTCAACTCTACACATAGTCTAAAATTTCTGGCTTTAAATTGGTTGCATCTTAGCCCAACACTTTACTTTAACTACGTTAGATACATGGCAAGTCACAGAAGCAGTTCTTTATTATTTTTATAATTGTAAAAATTGTACTATTAATGAAAAATTAAATTCATACAACTTGATACAAGTTTGTTGTATTCATGTGTGTATGATGTATTTATAATTAAACATCACAGATAACTGCGAGCTCTGTATTTTGCTTACCAAAATATTAAAATTCCCAAATTAACCTGAGATTGATAGCAGCTGTAATTCAGTACTTGCTGTTTTCTAGTTGCTTGTACATACCTATACTGTGCACATACTCCCAAAAAAAGGTGGAAGCTTTTTTGTACCTATGGTATGATTCTTAGTGGAAACAATGCAAGATCATGGGGTTTGGTAGCACACTGAATGGAAATCTTCACAGTTTTACAGTAAGGGCCGGATGAGAGAACTCGATGCTGTTTTGTTTGTTAATCTGAAGAAGTGAAAGAAGTGCCATCCCAAAATATGGGAGATTGTTATGTTGACTATTTTGAGTTGAATACATTGAAGAAATTTAGTTTCAGTAAGGGCTAGCTTGCCTTCTCTTCCTACATGTAGCAAGCCATAAGGATTCCCCTGGCAGGGGTACCCTCCTTCTCCTCCCCATACGAGGGTGAGGGAATAGCCTGATCACAAGAGTCAGGGAATTAAGGGCTGCAATGGACCTGAATAAATGTACTTAATGAAGTAATCCTTATTTTCCACTGGTTTTACACACACCCCCACAAGCTATATTTTCTATTTCCCTAGAAATTTACTGCCTCAGCCTGATTTTCTTTGTCTTGTAATTTTTTTCTCAAATTCATCATTCTTTGTCTAAAAGTGTAAAACAGATTGTTTTCGTCACTTCTTCAGTCTCAATTCTCTTGTTAAGATGTCCACATTCATGGAAAACTAATAAAATGTGTTTGCTTTTTTCTTGTTAATCTGCCTCATGTCAATTTGGTTTCTAGATCCAGCTGAAGAGCCCACTGAGAGCTAAAGGGGTTGGAGGTAATCTCTAGCTCCCCTACAGATCAGTTACAAGTTCTAATTCTAACAGGAGAAAGTGTTTTCCCATTAAAAGAACTGGGTGTATATTTAGGAATGACTTACATAAGCAAACACTGGTTAAAGTACCATTTTCATGTAAAGCATGCACTTTAATACCAATCCAATGATTATAAATTCAAGGTTTTAGTATCTGCAGTAAAATAGTCAGTGTATCTGAATGGAGGGAGGGGGCAAGAAGCAGGGAAGGAATATATCACAGAATAGAATGCAGGCAGGACGCGTTTTCTGTTTCTTCCTCTTGATTGCATCTCTTCATGCTGGTAGTTAAGATTTTCCTACTCTGGCTCTAGTAGGTTCCAGCTCATGGGTTCCTGCTCTGGTAAGTTGTGATCCTCTGTATTCGCCTGTCAGTCTCTCTGTTTTAGGGGTAGCAGTTTTTACTGTGACCTCACTTCTCTTACGGATCTAAGAAGACCTGTTGCTTTTTCGGTTTATTCAGTGTTTTCCTTGTTGTTAGGACCGTGGTGACTTCCAAGCTTCTTACCTGCTAGACTGAATACCACTCTATAGGAAGAGTGATTTTGAGCCTACCTGTGAGCTACGTGTTCATTGCTCCATGTTAGCAAGAGAAAGTGTAGTTTGACTGGTAGTCACATTTGTGAAGAATCTGGAAGCTTTGTGCCTGGGTGCAAGGTGCCTCGCATAGAAGTCTCCCTCCCACCCTCCAGGGATGAAGGGTGCCCTACACCCTCCCAAGCTGTGGCTGGAATCTCATTGGTATTGCAGAGAGGTACAAAAGAGAAGTGGGATTGACACAGAAAAGATGTTTCTAGATGTTTGAGGCATGTACTCGAAGAGGCCTAGAGCAAAAATCAAGAAAGGTGTGATTGAAAAGGACTATTAGTAAATGTTTTCTCCCTGGAAACAGATTATACTTCTACATACTTCAAAAAATTACAGGATACAATAGAGGGGTACAAAATAAAGTCTGCAGTGGTTTTTGATTGTGAATATACTTTAGATTTATTTTCTCCTAAAGTTTTCCTTGTAAAATCAAATCTCAAAAGAAGAAAATCCACCTAAAGATCCTGTATCCCACTGAACTAAACTGTAAAAAGAATTACTTTAGGTGCATTTCTCCAATTTAGTCCCAGTTTATAGGAAATCTTTTTAAAATTTCCAGCAGAGGAGAATATTGTGAACTTGGCCCAAATCCTGCTACTTGGGGTGTAGCCCGGAAACAGCTGCTCGGGTAGTTGCTCCCCTCCCTGCTGCTTTTCCCTCATTCACAGTCCTGGGGTTTTGCTAAATGCCGCCCATAGAACAAAATTATCTCAGTGCTGGTTGCCAACCAAAGAAAGGCAATTAGCTGATTAAACAAAGAGAAGATGCCTGCCTTCCTTCCTAAAGGTGTTAAATCAATAGCTTTATTCATTTATTTATTTATTTTTAGTTTTTTAAAAGAATAACAAATAGTAGAGGGCATACAGCAGTTGGTGAGTAGAAACCACAAATTCCTTCTTGAAATCTTTGTTGTTTTTGCAGGGATGCCCAGGATAGTGGGGGCACCATAGGGCCTGGCCTGGGCTCCAGCCGTTCATCGCTTTCCAGGTTCTGATTCCCATCTAACTGAACCTACCTGTCCCCTTGATTTCTCTCTGCCACCCCATTGTAAATATATTTTCCTCTCCCTCTCAGTTAAATATGGTCCAAATTGAACTTGTCATTTTTACCCTTCAAGTCCTACTTTATAACAAACAAAAATTTCTGCTGGCAATCCAGCCTTCCCTGGGGCTGCCCAGCTGCCATGGGGTGATTAGGGTGTTTCCTGCAGCTGAAGTCTCTTGTAATTAGCAAGCCCCTCAGGCAGTCTGGACTCTGAATTTAGCTGCCATCTGGTATCATCTGTAAATGACAATAGCACTGTATCTCCTCCTTTGCCTCATCCCTGCCTGCACTACACATTCCCACTCCAAGCAACCCTGGAAAAGATTTCACTGCCTAGCTTCCCTGTCGGTTCCTAAGTATCAAGACACCTTGGGCTCTGGTTAATTTGGGAAGCTCTAAACAAGGTCAAGGCAAATGAGAGCCAGGAGTTTCCGGAACCATTGAGAGGATACAGCCGAAGACCACAGTGGGCCAAGTAGCATCTCCCGGCCCTCTGTACCAATGTTTCTCAAAGTACAGCTTCCAGAAATAGAGGTATTCGAATTATCTAGGAACTTGATAGAAACAAATTCTCAGGCCCCAGCCCAGACCAACAGTCAGAAACTCTGAGGAGGGGCCCAGCAATCTGCATTTTAACAAGCCCTCCAGATCCTTCTGATAGAAGCTAGGGTTTACCCGGCCGCAGTCCTTGGCTTCTCACTGGTGCACTGTTGACATTTGGGGAAGGTAGTTCTTTGTTGTGTGGGCTGTCCTCTGCATTGCAGGATGTTTAACAGCATCCCTGGACTCTACCCACTAGATTCTAGAAGCATCCCCTCAGTTCTGACCATCCAAAATGTCTCCAGACAATGCCAAATATTCCCTGGCAAAGTCACCCCCACTTGAGAAACAGGTTCGCTACAGGTTCTATGTCTAATTGCTTAGTGCTATTTGACCAATGATTGTTGATGTGAAAAAGTCTGTATACAATGGAGTGCTGTGTGTGCAGTGCTTTTCAAGCTTTAATGTGCATACAAGTCACCTGGGGATCTTGTTAAAACCTGTTCTGATTCAGGAAATCTGAATTGGATTTTAAGACAGTGCATTTTTAACAAGCTAAAAGTGATGCCCATGTTGCTGCTCTGCAGTCTACACTTTGATTAACAAGGTCCTACAGGATCCCGAAAGATTTATTGAATGAAGGATGAATGAATAATTAAAAGCTAAGGATTCTTTTTGTGGAATGGGTGGGAATTTTTCCCTCTATCACTGAACTCCCCATCTCCAGATTTTTTTCCTTATTCCTATGTTTTCATATTAAGAAAGATCAACTTTATTATAGTAAATATAGCTTTATATACAGAAAAGTACCAAGGAATTGTACCATATTTAGAGATACACAAAAATAAACACCCAAAATTCATTGACTAGCCAGTGAAGGATAGGCCATGTGACTGTAAGTCCTAATTCACTCAACTAATATCTTTTCAATACTTTGTGCAGAGCATGCTACTCAATTGCTCATTAAAAAAACATATGTATGCAACTTGCATTAAATGAATACCTATAGCTGTACGCTTTCACCATATGTATTTTCAAAATGATGTAAAAGTCAAGTTTGCTGGGAGAGCCAAATGCCTTTTGGCCGAAAATACATATAAAAGAGAGAATTAGCCAGCGGGGCTAAGTTGTTTTCATTGTCATCTCAGTTACTGAGAAACTGGTTTCAAATGATCTTTTATCACCATAGGAGAATGATAGCATTTGCAACTGCTGAAGTGACAGGGTAATTTCCTTCTAGAGCTAATGAATACCTGGTGCTTTCTTTGTTTCTCAGTTAATCCATTGGCAGATGTGGCTCTGAGGTACAAAGATGTCTTAAAACCTTGGGGATTGAAAACTGGCCTTTTGTTTTTAAAGAAATTCAAGAGCTATTTTTTTTTCTCTGAAATTGGAAAAACAGACTGGCCCACTATGAAATATTTCTGTATGCAAAATGACATTGTGTGATAGACAATAGGGAAAATATTAAATTTGGCATGTTGCTTGCTTAAGACAGAACAATGTGTGATGCCTCAATTTCAAAAACACATGAATGAGCTCAATGGGCTCATTTTCATTGCAGTATCCCATCATGCCTCTGCCCTTAAATTTAAATTGTGGTTGTGTTGCCAATAAATCACTGGCCATAGATGAATATATTGTAGTTAAAGTGCACTCTTTTTAGAAGCACATGCATTCTCATTTTACAATGTGTGTGGAGACTTACTAACTGTTCAGCAAGACTGTTTCCTCTCCCTCCTGGGCACAAAGATGATATTTCCCAGTCTTCTGATGGTTAGGCATGACCATGTAACTGATTTCCGCTCATTGTTGGTAAAACAGACGGGTCCCAGCTTCACAGGTGGCCCATAAATTCTCCCCATGCATAATCCTCCATGCTCTTATGGCTCCTGCTGGCTCGAGGCAGATGAGCACAGTGACCTTGGAAGCCATGGTTTGAAGGTGTAGAAGCCAGCATATGAAAAATTGAATTGAAATTCTTTGTCCCTGTTTGAAGGGAGCTGTCTACTCATGAATCAGGAACATTTGCTTTGGTCTTTACATAAATGAGAAACAAAATTTTCTCCTGCATGAACCAATATACATTTTTTAAAAAATTCATTTGTTTCAACTGTTAGCATTACCCAAATTAATATACAATGTATTTCTTATATATAATTGGTTACTCCCAGCCAAGATTCCCTCTTTCTATCCTAGATTCTGCTGTCACATGTTGAATTTGGTTCTTCCTCCTCCTTTGTTCAGATCCTAAATCATCATCACCTTCCTGTAGGTCCTTATCACTGTTCCACACTTACCAGCCCTACCTACTTGTAGACACTTCTCCAATTATCATCTTATTTTACAGCTCATTGGTGATCAGGTGTGTGATGCAGTGAGAAGGAGGGAAAAGGCAATATAAAACACTACCTCGCTACTCCTATTCCTAATCTGTCTGTTAATCTTTCCACCTTCCCTTCCTCTGTCTCCCTACCCTTCATCCTCCTTTTATTCTCTTCGTATTTGTCATTATTTCCTAGAATTTCTGTTCTTATTTTTCACTATGTCAGAGCCTCATTCTCTGCTTTCTATTGTGTAGTCTTAACTCCCTCTGCTCCGCTAGCCTCTGGTTGTAGTATGGCCCTGCCATCAGGGGGCATCTCCTCATATGGAGGTATAATTTTAGATGTAACAGATTGCATAGAGCAAAGAAAGAGAAGAAAAAATCCCAAGGCACTTCAGTGAGGGCAGTAGTGGGACATGGAAGCCAATAAATTGTTTGTTTAAATAAGAGCAGAACCATCATGTTGAATGTAGCTGAGATGTCAGCCATGACAGGAAAACATCCTTTATGCTTGGCAATTCTAAGAGGTATTCAGAAGAAATGGTCAGAAAGGAAGTTAGACTGGAAAAGAGTGAGAGCATTAGTGGGATAACTGGATACAAATGTGTGCATACAGACAACTCTTGAAAATTCTGTGAAGTGTAAACAGTTAGAGAATGAAGAAAATGGAGCAGAGAATAAAGACCCAGGCTGGGGTGATGAGTAGCGACAGGGTATGAAGATGATCCTTAGCAAATGGGTAAGGGGAGGAGACACGTGGGAAGAGAAAGCTGAGAAGAAAAATATGGAACAATTATGACTATGGATGAGTCTGATGGCATTTTGTTCTCTTCTAAGGAAGTCATATTCTCATAACCAAAAATTATTATGCATGGTAAGAAATAGAGGTAAATAAGAATTGTAACCAACACTTACATTTACATGCACACATTTACATATATTTATTTGTGCAGTAGAGAGAAGTATTGATAAAAGCATATCAAAATGGAGCTGAAATACTGAAAACATGAGATGGTATCCCAACTTTACCAGAATTCATGTTGAGAGGAAAAAATATTATTCATTTGTTCATTGCATAACTTAGCATTCTATTTCTAGTACCACAACCATATACTCTTTTCTGGTTTTACTTGTTTAAAAATTATTGCACTTTGATAATGATCAGCACTTTAAAACCCAGGGATGCTATACAACTTTAGTTCACCTGCACAAAAATGGAGATCAAAAAATATCCAAGAAGATTATTGACCTTCATTCTAATGAGCAGGCTGGGTAATATGCATCACTTTGATTTAATTTCCTAACATAAAGCATCACCAGAAAATACAGTTATAAATTTATCTCCATCCACTAGGATTCTAATAGAGAGCAATGAGAAAGTAACGGGACAGCAATGAATGATTATTTAATAGTAACAGTGTACATATGATAAAAATAGAATATTTCTTTAAGTTATACTTTTTTATTTTACTTTACAGCAAACTCTCATTAAATAAGTGAAGCGTAGTTCCCCAATTTGATTTACTTTGATTTGTTTCAATTCAGTCCAATTCAGCTCTATTCAACTCAACTCAAGAAACATATTTATTTAAGAAGCCAAAGGACATACCAAATCTTAGGCTTTGAAAAGAACTGTTTCTTTTTCTCCCCAGTACAAAATACGTAGATGACTATCAATATAGCATGAAAACATATTAAATTTGAAATTGGAAAATTTGGCAAGAGGTTTTACTGCAGGAATGACACCATTAAAAAAAAAAAAAAGAATGAGCCAAATTTATGCTTGGGGATGCTTTAGAGAAATTAAATGTTTTCTTAATCACAGCTATCATATAATTGATGCTTTCTATTGTTAAGCAACTTCATAAGAATGAAACTCCAGAATTATTTTCTTGAAATTATACAAATTGAAATGGCATTATGGAATCTGAATTTTTTTTCAGTTGTTATATAAAAACACTGGGGAGTCGAGGACAGAGGTTTTTCTGAGACAGACATGGTGGTATCTTGGAGAGAGGCTGGGGGACATTAGGAAGGAACTAGTTGGTCAGTGAGAAACTTCTTGTGTAGGTGCCCTACTTTGTAAGGGCTGCCATAGCAAAGATCTCAAACTGGGTGGCTTAAAAAATAGAAATGTATTGTTCCACAGTTCTAGAGGTTTGAGGTCTGAAATGGAAGTGTCAGTAGGGCTGTTCTCTCTCTCTGAAAACTGTAGGGGAGAATCCTCCCTTGCTTCTTTCTAGCTTCTGGTGGTGGCCATTGATCTTTGGCATTCCTTGGCTTGCAGCAGTGTCTCGCCAATCTCTGTCTCTGTTGTCATGTGGCATGCACCCTATGTATCTATATCTTCTCATGGTATTTTCTTCTTTTTATGAGGAAGTGCTAGACATATTGGAGTAGGACTCATCCTCATGACCTTACCCTAACTTGATTCCATCTACAAAGACCCTATTTTCAAATAAGGTCATACAGGTACCAGGGTTAGGATTTCAACATATATTTTGTAGGGACACAATTTAACCTATCACAGGAGGTATGACTTGAATACTTTTTTATGGAGAGTGACTTCTAATATTCTGTATTAGGCTCTCTCTGCAGAGGTGTTCTGTGTCTAATGTAACTAGATCTTTAGTGTTATTCCCAAATCTTCAATAAATTTCTACCATTTCCTAATGTGAGCAGCATTTTTACAAAATCAAGGTAAAGAAACTTTGTTCCATGCCTTAACCAGTGTGAGGCAGAGAGAAAAAGAACAGATTTGAGTACCAAATAATATAGAATAATACAGAATATAAGCTAAATTTCTGTAACAAAGAAAACCTAAGTATAGTGGGTTTAATAAAACAAAAGTTCAATTTTCTCTGATCTTACGGTCTATAGTTTGGTTGCCAGTTCAGGTAAGGCAGGCAATTCTCCACAAGGTCACAGGGAACCCAAGTTAACAAGCATTTCTGGGTCGAAGTTAACTATTTCCTTGTCACCATTTTCTAGCGAGCAAGAAGTAAGAAAAGAACATAAAGGCAAACTGCTTCCTTTTTGAAGGACATGATTTAGAAGTCCCAAACATCATTTGCTCTCAACTATCACTGGCCAGAAATTGATCAGATTGGTCAGACCTAGCTGCAAAAGAGTCCGGGAAATGTAATCTTGGTCTGACCAATGGTGTGCCTTGCTGAACTGATAGGAGGGGGATTCTGGTTCAAATAATAAGAGAGGAAATGGGTACCAGGAAACAATGAGCAATCTCTGTTACAGGTAACAATAACGTGAGACTGAGAGTTCACTGAGAATAAAAAATGGTCATTAGAATTAACTAGGTTAAACCCTCAGGAATTCTCAGGCACCTCAGGACTTCCAGAAGACAGCATGGCAGTTGAAAATTGTCTTGGAGTTGAAAGTGTGGTGTTTACCAAAACAAAAGACCTAACTAATAGTATTAATAGTTTTTATTTTCAAAGTACAAGGAGACCACAGTTGATAACTAGACTTCATGTAACAGAAGAGAGAAGTTTATGTTGGAAGCTCAGCATTTAAAAAGTAGAAAGGAGGCAACTATAGTAAGCTATATTGAAGTATATATACAACTGTGGTTTTAAAGATGGGGAAGAAGAGGATTGAGAGTTGATTTGTAATTAATTGTCACTTATTTATTGTAAGACATGCAACTGAAGAGTTTTAGAGAGAAATTATGGAAAGCACAGGAGCAAAAAACCAACAATAACAAATGTAATTACATTCATTTTGAGATTTAAACAAGTCATTCATATTTAAGTTATAAAGTTACATATAATAAAGTTAACAAAGTTCTGGTAGCAAGCCCCAATACATTTGGTTGTATACAAATAATCTAATATTTGCTTAAAAATGTTTAAAAACTACTACTAGCATGATAATTAATGGCAAAATACCCAAAGCTTTTCCCTCAGCTTGAGAACAGCCAAAGATAATCACTATTATATTGTATCGAAGGTTCTACCCAGTTCTACCCACTATTATATTGTATTGAAGGTGCTACCCAATAAGGCAAGCAAACAAATGAACCCCTTGCCCCGCCCAAATTATTTCTCAAAATAATTGAGAAATAGATCTGTAAGGCTGTCTTTTTTTCTGATAGACAATATAATTGTACACGTAGAAAGTCCAAAAGAATTTACAAGTAAACTATTAGAACTTAGCAACATTGCTGAATTAAAAGTCAATATAAGAAATACATTTTATTTTTATATTACAGTAACAAATAATAAATTAAAAATTAAAAAATACCATTCACAGTAGCATCAAAGAAATCAAATAACCTGCAATGAATCAAAGAAAGATATTTAAGACTTCTACACTGAAAATAATGTTATTAGAGTTATTAAGGAGAAATAAAATAAGTAGATATATCTTGTTCATGGATTGGAAGACTCAAAAGTATTTAGATGTCAATCCTTTATAAATTGTTCTATAGATTCATCACAGTCTCTATTAAATCCTCAGTAAGCTCTTTGTGGAAAATGACAATTCTTAAACATTTATATGGAAATGCAAAGGCAAAAATTAGCTAAATCAATTTGAATTCAAAAACCGAAGTAAGAGGACTTACACGCCCAGATATTAAAACCTATTGAAAGCTATAGTAGATAGTTATTATTGGCTGAATGATAGGCAACTAAACCTGTCCTCTCCCCTCCAAAAATAATCCATACCTACACCATCACCAGATTTATATCAAACAAGACACTGTAGTATAGCAGAAAGCCTTTTTAATAAATAATTCCGGGTCAATTTTATCCACTTGGAAAAAATTAATTTTGACCTCACACTATACACAAAAATCAATTCCAAAAGTCAATTACAGATCTAACTTTAAAAGGTGAAAATAATAAGACTTTTAAAAGAAATTGTAGGCACATTTTTTGTAACCTTGAAGTAGGCAAAATTTATTAAATATAATACAAAATGCACTAGTTTTAAAACAAAATGGATAACTTCAATGATATTAACATTATGAAATTCATTTTATTAAAAAACACTATTAAGAGAGTGAGAAGGCAAGCTTACTGTGGGATATGACATTTCTAATTCATATGTCTGAAAAAGACTAAATCTAGACTACGCAAATACCTATTAATCAATAAGAGGTAAACATCTGAATAGAAAAATAGGCAAAAGTTTTGAAGGCACATCACAAAAGAAAATATCAAAATGGCCAGTAAATATATGATATAATAATAAATATATAAAATACCAATGAATATATGAAAAGGTACTGAACTTTGGGAAAAACTCATGAGGGAAATGCAAATTAAAAGCACAATGCTACATACACCACTAGACATACACACACATTCACATTCACATTCACACTCACACTCACACTCACACAGGAATGGTTACAAAGCAAATGACAGATAAATCCAAGTGTTTACAAGGATGTGGAGCAACCTGAACTTTCATGCACTGCTGTCAGGATGTAGTGTGATACAACCACTTTGGAAAGTCTTTGGCAGAATCTATTAAGTTGAAAATATGCACATCCCATGACTCAGAAGTGTCGTTACCTAGGCGTATATACCATTAAAATGAGTACCTATTTTCACCAAAATATATGTACAAAGATGTTCATGTTGGCAATATTTAAAATGGCCAGAAACAGAACTTGTCAAATGCCTACCAACAGTGGAAGGGATAAATAAATTGTTTATTATTAATTATTAATTTATTTATTATTAATTAATTCCCTCAACAGGATGCTCTATGGAGATGAGAATTAATAAACAGAAACTGTATGCCACTACATGGATAACTCTCACAAATATGATGAGAGACAAATAAATAAAAAAAGCCAGGCACAAAGAGTCCATAGTGTATACTATTATTTATTTCGGGTTCAAAATCAGGCAAAACTAATCTGTAATGTAGGAAGTCAAGATAGCATTTACTCTTGGTTGAGGTGGAGAAGTTACTGGAAGGATGAGGAAAAAAACTTCTGGGTGTTCTATTTCTTGATCTGATAGGTGATTACCTGGATGTATTTAATTTGTTAGAATTCAGAATGCTGTGCAAATACAATTCGTGTACATTTCTACATAGGGATTATACTTTAATGCAATTAAAAACATCAATTCTACTATCTTATGGTTACATGCCAGACAAAATAGTTAGAAGGCACAGTTTAAACTCTTAAGGAATTTCATAAATCCAAGTAAGAAAAATGAAATTCATGCCATGATATGATTTGAATGCCAAAGAAGCAATAATTAAAATGAAAATAATATACCAGAACTGAAATGAGGAGGCAGATTTAAGGAAAAGCAAATGGGATTAAAATAATTCCTAGGATAAGCCCTTTCCTTACTTTTGTTTTGGGTGCAGTGTTTGGAAAAGACATGCAATGTTATATTTTAAAATAACATGTATCTTTTAATTTTAAAAAAGTGGTAATTTTTGCAAAATAAAATTTGTGTGAGAATTCTAAGGAGGTAAAACAAGTTATAGAAAATCTTGAAGCAGATTTAATTAACAAACAATAAAAAAGTGTTAAAAGGATATTTGCCTAACAAGTGAAGGATTCATAAAGGTGAAAAAAGTCAATGACTCCATGACATTCTATGAGTGGGTGAAATTTGTCCCTCCTTAATGACTTTTTCCAATCTACTATAGTTGGCCCTCTGTATCTGTGGGTGCTGCATACATGAATTCAGACAACTGCAGATAAAAATATTTGAAAAAAACCTCCACAACAATAAACAAACAATACAAATAAAAAATATATAGTATAACAACTATTTACATAGTATTAGGTATTATAAGTAATCTGGAGATGACTTAAAGAATATGAAAGGAGGTACACAGGTATATGCAAATACAATACCATTTTATATAAGGGACTTGAGCATCCTTGGATTTTGGTATTCTGCAGGGTAGGGGTAAGTGGTCCTGGAATCAATCTCACATGGATACCAAGGAAAAACTGCACTTTTCTACCCCCCCCCCTTTTTTTTTCTAGTCCAAGTAAATCTATCTAGGTGGAGTTGAAATGAAGACTTTGTAACCCAAATACTGATTAATTATTATAATTGTTGTGGGTTCAACAGAAATGATCTCAAAATGCAAAAAGCATCATCCCTTTCAATGACAAATTATATCTCTTCTGAGTGATCTGATGTTTTCAACTGTATGGTAAAATTAGGGATACAAAATGTAGACATCAGCCATAGCTTGTACGAGATACTCTGACTTCAAGGCAGTTATTTGCAACTCATGGTCTCTTTTATGGAAAATTAAAAGAAAAAACTGTTTTTCTACTCACTGCACTTCTGGCACAAGATATGTGGGTTTTCCAAACTAAGCAATTCTGTGGTTCTCTGTGGACACCAAGAGGGTGTCCTATAATTTGATTCAATTCTGACACCAATTGCCTGGAATAAGTGCAGACCCCTAAGATTAAGGAATCAGGCCCATAAGACTGTCCCCCTAGTTCAGATATCAATCTCAGTTAGTGGATCCCTGTGTTAACCACAGTTCTATCTTACTTGTCTACAAATCAGGAGTTTCTACAAGTCCCTCTCCATATTCAATAATTTGCTATAAAGGGTCACACAATTCGGGGAAACACTTTACTTATGTTTACTAGTTTATTTTAAAGAATATCATAGAGGATACAAATGAACAGTGAGATAAATAGATAAATAGGGCAAAGCATTAGGGAAGGAATTTCCACATCCAATCTGGGTGCACCCCCATCTCAGCATCCCAATGTGCTCGTCAACCTAGAAACTTTCTGAGTTCCACTGTCTAGAGTTTTTAATAAGGTTTCATTAACTGGGCATGATTGATTACATCATTGGCCATTGATTAGTGACTCAATCTCTCGCCCCTTTTCATTGCTTAGGTTGAGCTGAAAGTTCTAACCCTGCTATCATGTTTTGGTTTTTCTAGTGACTGACTTCCATTCTGAAGCTATCTAGGGATGTTATCTAGTCATCTCATTAGCATACAAAAGATGTTCATCACTGGAGATTCCTAAGGTTTTAAAAGCTCCTGTGTCTGGAATCAGGGTCAAATACCAAATATTAGAACAAAAGATGCCCCTAGCACCCAATCACTCAGGAAATTACAAGGATTTTAAGAACTCTGTATCAGGAACTTAGAGAAGAGACCAAATATGTATTTCCTATTATGTCATAAATATCTATTTCTCAAAACAGAAGTTGAGTCTCTTCTGTGACGCATCTAACGGTTGGAAAATCTCTTCTTATCCTATCCCTATAAAAAATCGCCTTTGTGGGGTCTGAGGCAATAATGATTCTCTTAGCAGGCCTCATTCAGGCCACTTGAGAGATTCTAATGCATTGAGAGGATTCATAAAATAGTTTCTCAGAAGTAAGATTACATGTTTTTTTTTTACATACCCCCAGAATTTTTGCAATAAGTGCTTTTTTGTAATTTTTTTTTTTTTTTTTTTTTGAGGCGGAGTCTCGCTCTGTCGCCCGGGCTGGAGTGCAGTGGCCGGATCTCAGCTCACTGCAAGCTCCGCCTCCCGGATTTATGCCATTCTCCTGCCTCAGCCTCCCGAGTAGCTGGGACTACAGGCGCCCGCCACCTCGCCCGGCTAGTTTTGTATTTTTTTAGTAGAGATGAGGTTTCACCGTGTCAGCCAGGATGGTCTCGATCTCCTGACCTCGTGATCCGCCCGTCTCGGCCTCCTAAAGTGCTGGGATTACAGGCTTGAGCCACCGCGCCTGGCCGCATTTTTGTAATTCTAATAGATTTCCAGGGTACCACCTATTCTTTTTTCTATGTTAATAGCCAGAGGCTGTTGAGATGGGAGCAATTTTTTTAAAATTCTGAATATAAACAAAGTAAATATCACTGCCAATTTGTTCATCTGCCAAACCTTCCAATTGCCTTATTTCAAAATTTCATTTATTTATTTATTAAAATCTGGTTTGTTGTTAAATAAAAACAACAATGACCTCTAGTTTATCTTCCCCTATTTTGTGTAGCCAATTTTTAACTGGCAAAATCAGAGAAATTCAGATGTCACTATTACTTAAATCATAGGGAAAAAAAGATAGTGGCATTAAGGTAATTCATTTTAAAAACACTGTGGAACATTATTTGGAGGTGTGGTTCTTTTACTTCCTGCTGTCTCAAGCACGCAATCTTATTTTCAAGGACTATGCCTTTCCAGTGAAGAACAGAAGAGCAGTATTTAGATGTAAGCTTAAAAGAAATGCCGTGAAAGGAAATGAGCAAACTTTAAGTTCTATCTTTAATGCTGTATTATAGAGAAATTCCTCAAATCAAGTATTGCTCTTGAAGAGAGAGGTCTCTCTAGCTCTAGGACTATTATTACCCCACTGTGTGGGATTACTAAACCCATCCAACTCAAGTTACTTGTTTCAAACACCTCTTTCCCTTGTATTTTCAAGGTGTATTATATATGTATTCAGATTTAGTCAAGGATATTGCCCTGTGTGTTCTGTTTGTAGGGTTCCAACCTTGGTACCTAACATAAAGACCTACAGAGAGTGCAAAACAGACGGCTAGCTTTTGAGTGCCCGTCTCATTCACACATCACTACTTCCGCTTTTAATTTCCCTCTCTCTTGCAAATTCTTCAAGTTAACTTTATTTTGTTCCTCATTTTCCCATACTTACTTGAGTTTCTCCTCTCATTTTCTTCTGAAAACTTCAAGCCTTTTTTAAAATCTTAAATCATGACTGCTTCTTTTTCTCTGTCCTTCAGCTGAGACTATATATATTTTAGTACATGAATGTTGTATTTACATCACAATTAAACCATTTAACACTAAGTACAATAAAATTTTAGGGAACCAAATACTGTGTTCTCTTCTGTGGAAATAGCATAATTCCTTTATCTGAATCAGAGTTTGTAGTGGGAAGCTGTTATTGTATCATATTTCTACAGAATTACTAAAGGGTACCAGCAATCAAGAACTCATGGATAACTTTACTACTGTATATATCACTAGACTTAGCACTTGGCAGTTCTTGGGAAAAGGAAAACTACAAAAACTCTTCCAGATTGTTTTGGAGAAACAGTCATTGTTCCTGAAAGTGGATGTCACATGAGCTTTCATCAATTCTCATGTGCAGGTGTACCATTTGGCATTTTAAACTTCCTTTTTCACTTATGTTGCATCCCTATAAATGAAGCATAATTTTTAATAAAACATATGAAAAGCAGAGGTAGTCATTTAGCATTTAGAGAAGTAAGAGATCTAAGAGATATGAGTTCTTTTTAGCACTGGGACCAGGAGAAGTGAAATGAGTTTCTCAAGGCAAGTTATTGATAGAATAAGAACTGAAACACAACTTGACTGAATCCACTGGACTTTTTACTATTCCACTGTATGTCCAGAGTCAGATGTAGATGATCACATTTATTGCCAGGGTCTGTGATTCTCATTACATGATGTGGGGGAAGAAACAATGAAGTTTCAATAACCAAAGTGTTGGGATAGCTCAGAGTTGGCTCCTGCAACCATTTCTAGCTGGCTGCAAAGAGGAAGCTGCAAGCTGGCACTGAGGAATGAATGTTAGCCAGCATTCTAGGATTCAACAGGAAGACCAGAGTAAAACAATGGAAGATAAAGGGTGACTTATTATATTAGTCAAGGTTCTCTAGAGAAACAGAACCAAATGTGTGTATGTGTGTGTGTGTGTGTATGTATTACGTATAAAGAGATTTATCATGAGGTATTGGATTACATGCATATGGAGGCTGAGAAGTTCCACAGTCTGCGCTCTGCAAGCTGATGACCCACGAAAGCTAGTGATGGAGCTTGAAGGTCTCAAGCCAGAGAACCAATGGTTTAGATTCTATTCTGTGTCTGAAGGCCTGACAACCAGGAGCACCAAGGGCAGAAGAAGATTGATGTTCTAGCTTAAGCAGACAGGCAGGGAGTAAATTCAACCTTCTTCCAACTTTTTCTTCTATTCAGGTCTTCATCAGATTGGGTGGTGGCTATCTACATTAGGGAGGACCATCTGCTTTATTTAGTCCACCAATTAAAATGTGAATCTCTTCCAGAAACACTCTTACAGACACTTCCAGAAATAATGTTTAAGAGCTATCTGGGCATCCTATGGATCAGTCAAGTTGACATGTGAAATGAACCATCATACATAGGGACAGGCGTTTTAATATCTGGTAACTATTAGTCTGTTTTCACGCTGCTGATAAAGACATACCCAAGACTGGGCAATTTACAAAAGAAAGAGGTTTAATGGACTTACAGTTCCACATGGCTGGGGTGGCCTCACAATCATGGCAGAAGGCAAGGAGGGGCAAGTCGCATCTTATGTGGATGGTGGCAGGAAAAGAGACAGAGGGCTTGTTCAGGGAAACTCCTCCTTATACTACTGTCAAATCTCATGAGACTTATTCATTATCATGAGAACAGCACGGGAAAGATCTGTCCCTGTGATTCAATTACCTCCCACTGGGTCCCTGTCACAATGCATGGGAATTCAAGATGAGATTTGGGTGGGGACACAGCCAAACCATATCAGTAACCTTTGGTGAGAATGGGGAAAGAATTAGGCAAGATATAGATAAAGTAAGAGTAATTTCTTTCTAGGCAGGGCAGCAATCGTTACATGGTATTTTATTCTAAAGAACATTCGCAATCTTGTCTGAAACTATTTCTCAAGCCTTATCTCTACATTTTCTGCATGACCCCATTTTTCTCCTGCAGCATTGATTTCAGCTAGGCTAACTGGCCATCCCTCATTGTGCTATGCGTCTACTTATTCATTTTTCAATGTTTTCATGTCTTTATATACAGGCAGTCCTTGACTTTCAACATTTCACTATGTGTGAATTCAGTTACTATGGTTTAGTTATATGACACCAGTCATCCAGCAAATCAATTCAAAATTTAGTTACCAGGATATGTTAACTATAATAATAACATAAAACACAAACTTTGCTACTATGTCTTCAGTGCAAAAATCACTACTGAAATAATATATGCAAAATATTTTGGTAATTGGTCCTTACTCATCTGTTACTCAGTTCATGCACAGACAGCAAGTTGTCTTGCTTCCTTGATCCCAGTGATAGCCCCATGTGATATTTTAGAAATACAGATAATTGAAAGAGAAAATTGGTCAACAATGATGAAAGTGTAGCAAAAAAAGAAAACTCATAATTCTAAAAGTGAAATTTGAATTGGATATAAATGGAGTTATAGGAGAAACAGTTGCCTGTAGGAATGTTGATACTACCACTGTTTGAAAGACTCCAGATGTGCAGCCAGAGGAACTTAGTGAAGGTGAATTTATTGAGATAAACGAAGAAAGTGGTTGTGATGAAAGGATAAAGATGTCCCAGTAGAAGTGTGACATTGGCAAAAAAAACTTCACGTTAAAAAATTCTTGGGATATTTCTTGACGCTGAAAGCATAAAAGGTTAAGTGTTAGAAGCTGATTTCCTTTAGAAGGGAATGTGATGAGAAGAAGGAAATGAGAAGAAGGAAAACAGTGTTCAAACTACTCTTAAGTATTTTTTTTAACAATAATATGAGACACTTTAATTCTCAAAGTTTCCAATATTTAAAATTTCAGTGGACTAAAGAAATATTGAGTTTGCTATTTTCCATTCTATTATTTGTTAGAACTAAGAGTAAGACAGTTTTAATATTTTGAGAAAAAATGTAAAGGTCATATATTTGTAGTTTTGTCAATAATTGTAGTTTTTGTTTTGATTATTAAGATTGTTTTTCATAATTTCAGCATGCAGTCATTTTCATGGCCCTACACTATTGTGCAAAGCAAGGACTGCTTGTAGATAGCATTTTGTGTCCACCTCCATCATAGTAAGTGTCATGTTTGATTGTCATTATTTATATATGTCTGTCTCCCACATGAGACCATTGAATTTTGTGGAATAAGAACAACATCATTTCTACATTTCCCCCAAATGCCTTCTATAGCAACTGGTATATAGTATGCCTGCAACAGTTTTGATGATTGAAAGAAAACATAAATTCTATTTAATCTCAGAAATTTTACATAGGAAGCATATTGAACAACATATACTTTCTACATTTGTGTGTTTTTGTGTTCAAAATCATTAAAGAACAGGAGGACTAAGTGATAACTTTGAGAATTTTTACCTTTATAGACAAAAGGTATTTATGTCAGTCTGTTTAGTGTTGCTATAACAAAATATCCATGGCAGGGTAATTTATAAAGAAAAAAGGTAAATTTGGCTCATGATTCTGGTGGCTGGAAAGTTCAAGACCAGGAAGCCCATCTGATGAGGGTCTTGGGCTGTTTCAATCATGATGTGTGCAAAGAGACAAAAGACAAGAAGAAACAACCTGCTCTTTTGGTAACTAATCCAGTCCACAAGAGTAAGGACTCACTCCTGAGAGATGACATTAATCTATTCATGTGGGATTTTTCCCCCATGACTCAAACACTTCTCACTAAGCCCCATGTCCTAACACTGCCACATAGGGGATCAAAATTTAACATTAGTTTTGATGGGGACAAATCTCATCCAAACCATAGCTATATATAAACCCCATACCTCAGGAAAAAAAAAAAAATACTGACAAATACCCACTATTAATAGTTAATTCCTGTCACTATTGAACAAAGAATGTGCTAATAACAATTTATAGATGAAACTTTTGACTTCAAACTATGAGGAAGAGAAAATATTCCCTTATTAAGGTTTGTTTGATGAAAGAACATCAAAATAAGCACATTCATGGACACAGAATATATCTAAAACACACTGGATACAAAGTAGATTTTTATTCTTGGTTATTACTATGTAGTCACTTTTTGTAGTAAGTGGGATTATAGTAGATCTAGAATGCTATGGTATCTCACTGGAAATTAATCATTGGTAAAATGGCAAAAATGGTTGGTATCTTGCCTTTTATGTAGTCTGTTCTGTTTCTCTACATCTCAAACATCAGATCAATTGTTGGAAGTCATTAGGGAACGTGGATTAGTTGATAGTAAAAGAGATTTTGCAGCCTGAGGATTGTTTTGTATTGCTTGTAAACCAGCGATTCTTAAACTTTCTTCTGAAGTATCATTGAAGTATCACTGACATGCAGTCTTACCATGCGTGACTGGTACATAGCTCATATCACAGACAGCTAACCATGTGAATTCAACCACAGAAAACTGATCAATATCCTGTTTAACAAGATGAGTCCATTGGTCACACACACTTGGATATCAGAGCATGTCAAAGTGCTATAAAAGTTTCTAGGCGCTTACTTTCAAATTCTGTATTGATCTTGCATTGCATCAATACGTGGTCCATATTTTGAGTGGTGCTGCTTTATTCTTTATTTATTCTATAAATTCAACATTTTGACCTTCTTGATTATTAAAGACTTTCACCTTCTTCCTTCATCAGCTATTCATCCTCATGATCATGTCCTATATCATGCTGAGCACAAAGCAGGTGTTTAAAAAATGTTTATTAGTTGAATAAATACGTGAACAAATTAATAAATGATGAAGAAATTACAGAATAAAAGAAGAGTACCTATGAAGAGAATAGGAATTCAAAAAGTGAGAAGTGAGAGGCAATGAGGGGAGCCTATGCTTAGGTCAAGGCTCTACCTAAGTGTTGCTGGAGGTGGCATTTTACATTGCGGGTGGATGCTCAGTTATAACCCTATTTGAAATATGTCAAGTAACATATGCAATTTTGATTCATCTAGAATCAAGGTGAACTCAATATTTCTATAAATCTGTCTTTCAAGATTAAATTCACAGTCTTTAAATATCTGTCAACGAGGACTCTTCTGACTCCACGTCATGGAGACTCTTAGAGACTCTGAGAGTTTTTTGCTCTTTGGGGATTAAAATGGGGTTGTGAGTTGCATTGTGTGCAAGACTTACACTCTTAACAACCTGTATTAATCTGTTTTTATTGCTATAAAGCAATATCTGAGGCTGTGTAATTTATAAAGAAAAGAGGCTTATTTGGCTCACAGTTCAGCAGGCTGTACAAAAGCATGGCACCAGCATCTGCTTCTGGTGAGGGCTTCAGGGAGCTTCCAATAATGGCAGAAGTGGAAGGGGAGCTGGCATGTCTCATGATGAGAGAGGGGACAAGAGGAGGAGGCATGAGGGATGCCATGCTCTTTTAAACAATCAGTTCTCAAATGACATAGTAGAACGAGAACTCACTCATTACCCCAGGGAGGGTACCATGACATTCATGAGGAATCTGCCCTGGTAACCCAAACCCCTCCCTCTAGGACCTACCTCTGACATTGGGGGCGTGGGGGAGCAAAATCGAATGGGACAAATATCCAAACTGTATTACAACCCGAGTCTACTATTACAATAAACAAAAAATAAGATTAAAACATTAAAGTAGATGTTAGAAGTTTTCATGATCAGAGGATTGATTGTTCTCCAAAAGCTCCTCATTTTGGCATACCTACGGTATACAACTTTTTCTGCGGAAAATACAAAAAAAAGGGGAAATATTTTGTAAAGGAAATATTTTCCTTTTGGGGTAAGATTATAAATGCTGAAAGATAATGCAAATAATTTTCTTGGAAGCATATTATAGATAGATAGATAATTAAATAACATTTTTAAGAGGCCATTGTTATGGACTGAGCTCCTGCATTAGGCCCCAACAGACCAGAACAAACTAGAGTAGAGTCACTCATGTTAGGTGTCACCTACTCAAACTAGAAATAGAAATGTGCCAGTTTTACAAAAAAATAGAATATTCATAACCAATCATAAGTGGTCCAGTCAACTGGAGCTGGCGTAATAAGAAAACTCCCTCTTCTTTAATTCTTTAAGAAAAATAACCCGAAGTAACTGGATGTCAACCAATTTGCTTTTTGCACTATGCTGTTTTCTTGTTCCTGCTCAAGCTACCTTGCAAAAACTGACTGTTCTGCCGTGCCCAGTGGATTGCCTTTCCAATTTGTAGATGAGATGCTGCCCAATTCATGAATCACCAATAAAAGCTAACTAGCTTTTTTAGACTCAGTTTGTTGAAATTTTGATCTTTGACAATGCAGTATTCTCCCCTTGTCCATAGTTTCACTTTCCATTGTTTCAGCTATGCCAGGTCTCAGCCTACCTGAGGTTAATCAAGTTCCAAGAATATTAAGTGGAAATTCCAGAAATAAACAATTAGTAAGTTTTAAATTGCTCACTTTCTAAGTAGTATGATAAAATCTTACGCTGTCCTACTTTGTGGGATACACTGAACAGAAGGATGATTTATGTTCTGGGCAGACATACAGGATGTAAATCATCCCTTTATCCCACGTCTCAACACTGTCTGTCCTACCCACTACCCAACACTGTTTGTCCTACCCATCCCTTAGTTATGCAACAGTCATGTTGGTTATTATATCAACAGATCACAAGAAGAAAGGTAAGTACAGCACAATAAGATATTTCTGAAGAGCGAGAGAGAGACAGAGAGAGAGAGAGAGAGACTACAGTCGTATAACCTTTATTACAGTATACTATGATGATTGTTCTATTTTATTATTATTGTTGCTAATCTCTTATTGTACCTAATTTATAAATTAAAGTTAATCATAGATATGTACATATAGATAAAAACAGTATATGTAGGTTTCAGTATTAGCTGTGATTTCAAGCATCTACTGGAGGTCTTAAAATCTCCGCAGATAAGGGGAGAATGCTATATATAATCTATATATTATGTATATCTGTACCCACATTAAAGTTAGAGGAGAATTAAATTAGCAATGAATAAAGAAGTAAATATTTTAACCAGTATCAGTAATTTGCACATACAACTAGGGTAATGAATTACAGGATAATGAGCACACGAAGCATAAAATGCTTAATGGCCCTGGTACTCACTGCTGTAAAATTCTACTCTGAGTCATGTTTAATTGAAACATATGCTTTCCAACAGTTTTCACATTGCTTTAAAAAGTTAACCTGACAATTTTTTACCTAATGAAAAGATGGATCAACACATAACAGTACATATGTAGAGAGCCCTTTAAATGTAAAATATTGCAGTAGATTAATGTAAAGTAAATAGTCAAAGTTTGGGTTTTTTGAAGAATTTTTGTAATGATCTTGCATTAAAAGAACACTTTGTTGGTAATATCTCTGCACAAACTCTATTTTTAGTATTCAAGTCATATTTATTCTACTCCTGTTAGTCTTCTATCACCTCCAAAAGAAGCTGAAAAGCAGATCCAGCCTCCATTGATGCGCAGCTGGTTTACACAATGGTGACATCATTCTCAGAGTGTTCAAATGAATATGAATCAAGTTATAACTGGTGACGAAAGAGGTAAGGAAAGATAACTTTCTCCTTTCACAGGAGTGAATTCTGATAATGTAGTCCATCTAACTGATTCAGCTTTGGCAGCAAGTTTGAAATTAAGATATTGCAATATGGAGTCAATTTTGACAAAATCAGAAGATTCGGTGTAGAAATAGAAATAGGAAAGAAACTCCGTTAGGTAATTACGACAACCTAAGCACCAAAACTACTATCTTTAGTCTCATATGATAGTCCTGGAAAAGTTGGATACGAATGGAAAGTAGCTGGAATCCTACTATAAGGGAAATAGGATCAAAAATCATTTGATCTTTAAAGAAATTATTTTGGAAACTGAATGATCTAATTGTACACTGTAATTTAGGCCACTTTCCAGTAATTTATATAATAGCATTTCTTAAATATAATTGAAATAATTTTGATTATATGACAGCAAATACATATTAGGTGCTGACAAATAAAAATAACAAAATATAACAAAGATAAAAAAGTCTACAAACAATCTGCTTATACTGTAAGTATGAATCTTTCATTAAAAGGGGAGACATTCTTTTCCTTTCTGTTTTCCTCAATTACAGCAAAAATAATAATTTAATAGGTAGTTGCAGCTACTTGGTAAATGTTAAGATCTTCATTCCTTTGAAGTAATTAAGGATTTATAGTACAATTTTATAATTATAGTTAATACATTTTTAAAACTTAATGCAGTTTAAAATACTCTTTAGAGAACTAGAGAAGCAAGAGCAAACATATTCAAAAGCCAGCAGAAGGCAAGAAATAACTAAGATCAGAGCAGAACTGAAGGAGATAGAGACACAAAAAACCCTCCAAAAAATCAATGAATCCAGGAGTTGGTTTTTTGAAAAGATCAACAAAATTGATAGACTGCTAGCAAGACTAATAAAGAAGAAAAGAGAGAAGAATCAAATAGATGCAACAAAAAATGATAAAGGGGATATCATCACCGACCCCACAGAAATACAAACTATCATCAGAGAATACTGTAAACACTTCTACGCAAATAAACTAGAAAATCTAGAAGAAATGGATAATTTCCTGGACACTTACACTC
>NW_016809457.1:2698754-2722772 GCF_001698545.2 Rhinopithecus bieti
AAAGACACATGCACACGTATGTTTATTGCGGCACTATTCACAATAGCAAAGACTTGGAATCAACCCAAATGTCCATCTGTGACAGACTGGATTAAGACAATGTGGCACATATACACCATGGAATACTATGCAGCCGTAAAAAAGGATGAGTTCATGTCCTTTGTAGGGACATGGATGCAGCTGGAAACCATCATTCTCAGCAAACTATCACAAGAACAGAAAACCAAACACCGCATGTTCTCACTCATAGGTGGGAACTGAACTATGAGATCACTTGGACTCGGGAAGGGGAACATCACACACCAGGGCCTATCACAGGGAGGGGGTAGGGAGGAGGGATTGCACTGGGAGTTATACCTGATGTAAATGACGAATTGATGGGTGCTGACGAGTTGATGGTGCAGCACACCAACATGGCACAAGTATGCATATGTAACAAACTTGCACGTTATGCACATGTACCCTAGAACTTAAAGTATAAAAAAACAAAACAAAACAAAACAAAACTCCTTTAGAACCTATTAGTTAAATGTTTCTTTTCATGTTTCATCTGATTATATGCAACAATTGTGATTTAAATCTGATTTGCACAACTAAAGTATTTGGTGGCCATATGTAATGGGGAGCTATTAATTCTTTTAGATCCATAATTGCTATTTTAGAATGGTAATGTCTCTTTGAAACACAAAGATAACTGAATCCAGTTATAATACATCAATAAATGTGTAGAGCATGGACAACCTCTGAATAGTATTACAATATTTCGAGAATTACAAAAGATGGGGCTTATGTTAAAGATTCCTGTACCTAATTAATCACTCAGTTTAGTAGAGATATTAGTCTCAGACTAGATTAGGACCACCAATTATAAGGAGAAAACAGATTGAGAAGATTCTAAAGAGACAAAATATTTTACAAGAGATGTAGAATTATTTCTAAATCCCAAAGTGCAATTAGTTTCAGGGCTATGTTTTCCAACATTTGTGCCATAAGTTTCCTTTACAACATTCCTGTCAACCGATCCAACATCTTCTCATCTTCCTCCATAAAAGGGAACTCACTGTCCCTTATGGCAGCCCAGTTTTGAGGCAGTCAAGTCGCTGGTTTTTCTTATTGATTTGACATCTACCCTTCTAAACTTCTCCCCAGTGAGACAGCACATCCAAGTAATTGAATAGGACTCATTTTCCAAACTCTTCTGCCCGCTCTAACTTCTATCTATCCTGCCTCTGTTTGCACTAGCCTTGCCTTTCAAATTTTCATTCTCTCATCTTGTTATCTGATAAAGGAAATTATCCTGGAAATTTTTGGGGGGTCCAATGGAACAAATACTAATAAAAGAAAAGATACCTACTTACTTCTCCCTGGAGAAGTTTATCCACCGAATATACTTTTTGTGAATAAAAGAACCCATTGATAAGATTAACTTTCACTAGGCAGCATTGCAAATGCTTGCGTGCAGACATTCTGAGCAGAGGACCTTATTTTAAATTCTGGTTTTGTAATTTGCTAGTTGTGTGACTTGGGCAAGTGACTTAAGTTCCCTGAACTTGGTATCCTTATCCGTGAATGGTAATACTTAATACTTTTTCCTAGGGTTACTGTTATATGAGGTTTAAATTATTTAATACAAAGCATTTAAAATGGTGTCAGATACATAGTAAGAATCCAATAAGTGAATGATTAGTGTTACAGAATACATGGAGATGAGAAGAGAGATGAATTGGGGGAGGAGAGAAGAGAGAGAAAGGACAGATGGCATGGTAAGGAAAGCAGTGATATTCTGCAGACCATGAACCTCACACTCTCACCTAATTTCGTTCCTGAAATTGCTCATTCAGAGAAGGTCTCAGCCAGGAGGACTATGGCAAGTGTGAAATGAACTAAAAAGTCCAGAGGCTTATACCTGATGCTGTGCAGTTCTTAATGCCTGCTGAATAACATCAGATAAGTTTTGGTTGGCCTTTACTTTATTTTAAAAAATTTTGTATGTTAATTTTTGTTTAGATAATATATTTACATAATTCAAAATTCTAAAGATATAAAGAGATAGGGAAAAAGTTATCTACCCACTCTGTTCCCTATCCACTCAATTCCCAACTCATGTAGCTACCAATTTTATCAGGTTTTCAAATGAAAAGATGTTATTAGGTGATAGGTAGAGACAGAGTTCTTCAATCCCAACTCTCTGATTTTGCACCACAAGGACAGCAAAAAGGCAGTTTGGAGAAATGTTTTCCAAATATGTCTTTGTTACTGGTTTTTTTCCATTTTTAACAGTGGGATAGTTATTCTCCATGAGTGCATTTTGGAAACCGGATAAATTTTTCAAGGATGCTGCTTTGTTAACTTGTCAAGATTTTATGTATTTCACACTGACTGTATACATTATCTATACCATAACAGAAAATCTTTTATGAAGAAAAACCAGATACATTATATTTCATGTAGGCTTTGATCTATGAATTTGTCTTAGGCTTGTGTTTCAAAAAAGAAAAAAACAGTCGGATACAGTTTTGTCTATCAAACCTAGCTTCCTTAACAAAGTCTGAGGAAATCAAATCATATCATGTTGGGTTGATTTCGCTTTTTTAGACAGTATATAGAAGGGGTAAAAGGTCTCTGATTCTATCAAATATGCCCTGAAAAATAAATCTTGTGATTTGTTCATCTTCTCTCCATCTATCAAAATGAAACTAATAAACAGCCCCAGATGCAGCAGTAGAAAGATGAACAAATTTTTTTCCACACCAACCAAGTAGAAACTAATATCTTCCGGAAAAGGGGCTGATTGTCAGTTTCCCCATATGGCCAACCCTCCTGACTTGAGAAGACACAAGTGAAAGAGTGGAAGTACTAAACTCTTCTATTAGCAGGGCTTCACTGGTAAACGTTGGATTTCACCTAAAAGTTAAAATGTGGGCATATACTTAACTGGTGAATAGTGGTATGCACCATGAATTTTCTCTTCCTGTTATTTTGCGAATTAAAAAGTACTTGCAAGCTTTAGCTTTATAGTCAGACATCTCACGTTATTGGCTTGCAGTGGGAATGCTTCAGGAAGAAGCTGTTTATGCAAGGCTATACACCACATTTTTACACAGTGGGTATGCAAAACAATTCGTATTATGCTACGAGGGCACTATGACATACTTTTGAAAGGATGTTTGTGTGTGTGGCCCTCAGGTGATGAAATCAGGATCTTTCTCCATTTCAGTGTCTTACTAGTTTATATCAGTTCCCACTCTTTCATGACATTATTAGGGTGTGAACAGCAAGATGATTCTGTTTACCAAAGATTCTTACTCCAAAATGAAGGTGGAAGTGTATATTAGTCAGGACATTACTCTTGCTAAATGTCTATGGTAGGTTGGCAGGGGCCAGTATTGAGAAGGTCTCTGCTCCATACAGTCACCCAGGGATTCAGCCCATCAGAGGATCCACCATCTTGTGGTTGCACAACCTGGAACACACAGCCCCTATAGTCATCACAGCAGGAGAAAAGAACACATGGACAGCTCTCATCTGTCCTTGTGTGCTTTAGCCTGAGTCATGGGTTTCCTAGATCCTGTCTTCTGGTCACTAATTATTAAGTTGATTCCTCCCATCAAATGTGGATCACACTCATCTCCTCCTCAGGACCTCCTTCAGGAGAACTCCTGTCTCTTCTCTAATGACTGAGGCCCATTCATTCATAGCATTGAACTCAATCCCTCAGATTTCTGGGTGATTCACAATAGTCCACATATCAGGGATGAATGTGATTTTTCTTGATATGGAGCCTTTGAAATAAAAATATAAGTTAGCTCCTCCTTTTCTGAGTGCACATGCATGTGTATTCACACACACATATACACAAAATACAGTGGCAGAACAGGGAAAAGAGTAACTACAATAAACACTTCTCCCTGAGAAGAAAGAATAGGAACACATAGCAATCACTGCGCTGTACAACTCTGAAATCCTGTTGGGCAGGCACTGGGGGGAGGGGATGTTGAGGAAATGTCGGCTCTTGCTGTAATAATAATGCATTTAAAAGAAATTCTCAAAATCTCTGTTAACCAGAATAGCAAACAATTATTCTCAGTCTAGGGTATATCCAGGAATGGGAATGTTTCATGATTTGGCACAGATTGTAATCTCTGGGAAGAGCTCCTTTATTTATCAAACTTTATAATCCCCAACTTTGCATTATAGGTAGTTTATTTGCTCCTGTTCTTCCTGGCCACTTCAGAAGTTTTAGAAGTTGGCATCGGGTAATATGCACACCTTGGAGGCTGTAGAACTTTTTGTCTACTTCCTGCTCCAGGAAGTTTTGAGAACCTAAGGGTTATTTTAAATATTCAACAGGTCATAGGATCTTTTTGTTGGTGGGGATGTCTAAGTCTTAACTTCTCTGGCCCTACAAATCTCATAAGATTTATTACACAATCTATTTTCATTTTAGTCATTTCCAAATTCCAGAAATTACAACCACAGTTCTTTTGAGACTGTTTCACAGATTTGTTACATATTTTTGCTTTCTCTCTTTTAATAACAGATAGTGCCCTTCTGGAGGAAAGCCATGCCCTTCATCTTATCTTTTCCAAAAGCCTCTTTACCCACTGTCAGGTGTTACTGGGGGCTATATCCACGGTCTGATTTTTTTTTTTTTAATTGTGGCTTATTTATGCATCAAGAGGTTTGTTTTAATGGATCCTTCTCAATTTTGTCTCTTTCTGTTTGGGCTTTCAAAGCAATTGACCTTCTAGTATTGAAAAGTCTTGATTGCTGGAATCTTTCTCTTTGGTCATTTTTAAAAGTCTTTTTAAAAATTATTATTATAATTTAAGTTCTAGGATACATGTGCAGAACATGCAGTTTACATAGGTATATACGTGCCATGGTGGTTTGCTGTACCCATCAACCCGTCATCTACATTAGGTATTTCTCCCAATGCTATCCTTCCCTTAGCCCCTCACCACCCCCCAACAGGCCCCAGTGTGTGATGTTCCCCACCCTGTGTCCATGTGGTGCTCTTTGTTCAACTCCCACTTATGAGTGAGAACATGAAGTGTTTGGTTTTCTGTTCTTGTGTTAGTTTGCTGAGAATGATGGTTTCCAGCTTCATCCATGTCCATGCAAATGACATGAACTCATCCTTTTTTTATGGTTGCATAGTATTCCATGGTGTACATGTGCCACATTTTCTTTATCCAGTCTGTCACTGATGGTCACTTGGGTTGGTTCCAAGTCTTTGCTATTGTGAACAGTGCCGCAATAAGCATACATGTGCATGTGTCTTTATGGTAGAATTATTTATAATCCTTTGGGTATATACACAGTAATGGTATTGCTGGGTCAAATGGTATTTCTGGTTCTAGATCATTGGGAATGGCCACACTGTCTTCCACAATGGTTGAACTAATTTACACTCCCACCAACAGTGTAAAAGTGTTTCTATTTATCCACATCCTCTCCAGCATCTGTTGTTTCCTGACTTTTTAATGATCACCATTGTAACTGATGTGAGAAGGTATCTTGTTGTGGTTTTGATTTGCATTTCTCTAATGACTAGTGATGATGAGATTTTTTTTCTCATATGTTTATTGGCTGCATAAATGCCCTCTTTTGACAAGTGTCTGTTCATATCCTTTGCCCACTTTTTGATGGGGTCCTTTTTTTTCTTGTAAATTTGTTTAAGTTTCTTGTAGATTCTGGATATTCTCTTGCCTGATTGCCCTTTGTCAGATGGAGAGACTTGCAAAAATTTTCTCCCATTCTGTAGCCTGCCTGTTCACTCTGATGATCATTTCTTTTGCTGTGCAGAAGCTCTTTAGTTTAATTAGATCGTATCTGTCAATATTGGCTTTTGTTGCCATTGCCTTTAGTGTTTCAGTCATGAAGTCCTTGCCTATGCCTATGTCCTGAATGGTATTGCCTAGGTTTTCTTCTAGGGTTTTTATGGTTTTAGGTCTTATGGTTAAGTCTTTAATCCATCTTGAGTTAATTTTTGTATAAGGTATAAGGAAGGGTCCAGTTTCAGTTTTCTGCATATGGCTAGCCAGTTTTCCCAACACCATTTATTCAATACGGAATCCTTTCCCCATTGCTTGTTTTTGTCAGGTTTGTCAAAGATCAGATGGTTGTAGATGTGTGGCATTATTTCTGAGGCCTCTGTTCTGTTCCGTTGGTCTATGTATCTGTTTTGGTACCAGAACCATGTTGTTTGTTTTACTGTAGCCTTGTAGTATAGTTTGAAGTAGGGTAGCGTGATGCCTCCAGCTTTGTTCTTTTTGCTTAGGATTGTCTTGGCTATATGGGCTCTTTTTTGGTTCCATATGAAATTTAAAGTAGTTTTTTTCCAATTCTGTGAAGAAAGTCAATGGCAGCTTGATAGGGATAGCACTGAACCTACAAATTAGTTTGGGCAGTGTGGCCGTTTTCACAGTATTAATTCTTCCTATCCATGAGCATGGAAATTTTTTCCATTTGTTTGTGTCCTCTCTGATTTGCTTGAGCAGTGGTTTGTAGTTCTCCTTGAAGAGGTCATTCACATCCCTTGTAAGTTGTATACCCAGGTATTTTATTCTCTTTGTAGCAATTGTGAATGGGAGTTCACTCATGATTTGGCTGTTTGTCTATTATTGGTGTATAGGAATGCTTGTGGTTTTTGCACATTGATTTTGTATCCTGAGACTTTGCTGAAGTTGTTTAACAGCTTAAGGAGAGTTTGGGCTGAGATGATAGAGTTTTCTAAATATACTATCATGTCATCTGCAAACAGAGACAATTTGACTGCCTCTCTTCCTATTTGAGTACTCTTTATATCTTTCTCTTGCCTGATTGCCCTGGCCAGAACTTCCAACACTATGTTGAATAGGATTGGTGAGAGAGGGCGTGCTTGTCTTGTGCTGGTTTTCAAAGGGAATGCTTCCAGATTTTGCCAATTCAGTATGATATTGGCTGTGGGTTTGTCATAAATACCTCTTATTATTTTGAGCTATGTTCCATTAATACCTAGTTTATTGAGAGTTTTTAGCATGAAGGGCTGTTGAATTTTACCGATGGCCTTTTCTGCATCTATTGAGATAATCATGTGGTTTTTATCATTGGTTCTGTTTCTGTGATGGATTATGTTTATTGATTTGTGTATCTTGAACCAGCCTTGCATCCTAGGAATGAAACCAACTTGATCATGGTGGATAAGCTTTTTGATGTGCTGCTGGATTCGGTTTGCCAGTATTTTATTGAGAATTTTCACATCGATGTTCATCAGGCATATTGGCCTGAAATTTTCTTTTTTTGTTGTGTCTCTGCCATGTTTTGCTATCAGAATGATCCTGGCCTCATAAAATGAGTAAGGGAGGAGACCTTCTTTTTCTTTTGTTTGGAATAGTCTCAAACAGAATGGCACCAGCTTCTCTTTATACCTCTGGTAGAATTCAGCTGTGAATCTCCTTTGTTGAGTTTTTTCTCTTTATTTTGCAATATCTTAACAAATATAGCCAGTAGCAATGTCTTTTTCCAATGTCTTCTTTAAGACCAGAGTTTCTCAACCACATTGACTTCTGGGCTGGAACATGCTTTTTTGTCAGGCGTTATCCTGTGCATTGTAGACAATTTAGCAGCATCCCAAACCTCTATCCACTAGCACCCTCCCAATTGTGACAATCAAAAATATCTCCAGACGTTACCAATATTCCCTATGTAGCAAAGATTGCCCGTTTGAGAATCACTGTTCTAGAGCCACAAGCACATTGGATATGTTGTCTGTTTTATGAGTTATATACAATAGGCATCATTTTAATTTAATGTTTTGTCACTGGAGCCTCTGATGTCTTTTTTCTTTTTCCTGCTGACACAGGACTGCCAAGCCAATGTGGCATGTTTTAGGTGTTTGTAACAGAAGCAGTCAAATTGCATGAATAATTTCTTTTTTTTTGAGACAGAGTCTCGCTCTGTCACCCAGGCTGGAGTGCAGTGGCCAGATCTCAGCTCACTGCAAGCTCTGCCTCCCAGGTTTACGTCATTCTCCTGCCTCAGCCTCCCCAGTAGCTGGGACTATAGGCACCCGCCACCTTGCCCAGCTAGTTTTTGTATTTTTTTAGTAGAGACGGGGTTTCACCGTGTTAGCCAGGATGGTCTCGATCTCCTGACCTCGTGATCCGCCCGTCTCGGCCTCCCAAAGTGCTGGGATTGCAGGCTTGAGCCACCGCGCCTGGCCAGCATGAATAATTTCTATATTAAGCAGGGCAATTCAGTGGCTTTACATGTAACAAATGTTCTTTCTACTCTCATTTTAAATGTATAATGGATTGGCAAGTTGGAGGGGAGATGTCTCTGATCTACAGTCATTCAGGTACCCTGGTTGATGGAGGCTCCATGATGTTAAAATTGCATCATCTGGAACATGCAACCTTTCTCAGTGTAAGTAGCAGAAGAACATCTGGAGCTCTCTCCCTACCTCTATTATGTTCTTACTGTAAATAAATTATGTCACTTCCACTCACAGCCCATTGGCCACATAGAATTATCTAACAGGAGAAGTTGTATCTTCATGTCCAAAGGAGAAGAGATTAAGATATTACTAAGTACCAGTAATATCTACCACAAATTGTTAGCAATGGAATTATATTTATTTCAATAGTTAACATAGAGTTAAATTGCCTTATTTATTGATGTATTTGGGGGTATAGAGTTTTATCACATGTATGGCTTACCATATCTACCCCCACAATCAGAACACAGAACAGTTCAGTCACCCCCATATGGCCTCTTTGTAGTTTTAGCCTCCCCTAATCCCTGCAAGTACTGATCTGTTTCCTGTTACTATGCTTTTGACTTTTCCTGCATTTATATGCTTTTTACATATAAGTAGAATCATATATTAATAGTATTAACATATGGAAACTGGCTTCTTTTATTGAGCTTAATGTCTTTGATTCATCCGTGATGTTGGGTGTATACATGGCATGTTCCTTTTTATTGCTGAGTATTATTCCATTGTACAGATGTATCAGTTTGTTCATCCATTCATTGTTTGAAGGATATTTGGGTTATTTCCAACTTTGAACCAGAATAGAGCTTTTATAATCATTCATACACAGATGTTTTATATGGCATAACTCTTCATTTCGCTAGGAGGTAAACACCTAAGAGTAGAATCATTGGGTCGCATGGTAAGAGTACATTTTACTTTGTGAGATACAGCCAAAACTGTTTCCTGAAGTGGCTGCACCATTTTATATCATGACCATGTATTAGCTCAGGCTCCCATAACACATGATACCACAGACTGGAGTCTTAAATAACACAAGTTTATTTTCTCACAGTTCTGAAGTCTGGGAGTCCAAGTTTAAGGTTCTGGCCAATTTGGTTTCTGATGAGGGCTCTCTTCCTGGCTTGCAGACAGCTACCTTCTAGGTGTATCCTCACAAGTGGAGAAAGAAAGCGAGAGCTCCCTGGTGTCTCTTCTTAAGAGATAATAGTCCCATTGGATCAGGCAACACCCTTATGATCTCATTCAACCTTAATTTCTTCCTTGGAGACCTCGATCATCTTCAAATACAGCCATATTGGCATTAGGGCTTCATCATATGAATTTGGATTGGGGAATAAAAACATTCAGTTAATAACCAGCAATATGCAAAGTTTGAAGTGCTCTTCATCCTCCCCAGCACATGTTATTGTGAGATTTTTAAAAATTTGGTCATTCTAATAGATCTGTAGTGGTTTTCAAAATAGTTTTAATCTGTATTTTCCTAATGGCTAAGGATGTTCAACATCTTTTCATCTACTTATTTGCCATCATAATACCTTCTTTGACAAAGTACTTTTTCAAGTCTTTTACTTTTTTTTTTTTTTTTTAACAGCTCGAGTTGTTGATTTCTTATTATTGAGCTTTGAGAGTATAAAAAATATATTCTAGATACAAGCCTATTCCCAGGTCATAAAAATTTTTATCTTGTGTTTTATATTAGAAGATTTTATTTTAGGTTTTACATTTAAATCTGTGATATATTTTATGTTAATCCTTTTATGAGTTTTTAGGTATCAAGGTTCTTTTTTTGAGGGTGATATGGATTGTTATAGACTGAATATTTGATCCCTCAATGTGATGGTATTTGAAGGTGGGGCCTTTGAGAGGTGATTAGATTTAGGTGAGACAATGAGTGTGGGGCCCCTATGATGAGAGTAGTGTTTTGTTTGAGATGGGGTCTCCCTCTGTCACCTAGGCTGGAGTGTGGTGGAGTGATTTCTGCTCACTGCAACCTCCACCTCCTGGATTCAAGTGATTCTCATGTCTCAGATTTCCTAGTAGCTGAGATTACAGGCGTGCACCACCATACCCATCTACTTTTTGTATTTTTAGTAGAGATTTGGGTTTCATCATGTTGGTCAGGCTTGTCTTGAATTCCTGACCTCAGGTGATCTGCCTGCCTCAGCCTCCCAAAGTGCTGGGATTACAGGTGTGAACCACCATGTCTGGCTGAGTGTTCTTATAGAAAGAGGAAGAGAGACCAGAGCTTGCTCCCCCTTCTCACCATATGAAGACAGCAAGAAGGCAGCCTTCTGCAAGCCAAGAAGAGGGCTCTCTCTAGGAATCAAATCTTCTAGCACTTTGATGTTGGACTTCCCAGCCTCCAGAACTGACAGAAACAAATGTCTTCTGTTGAAAACACCCGGTCTGTAGAATGGTGTCAGCAGACGGAACTGACTAAGACATGAATATGCATTTCTTCCATCACTGTTGAAAAGAGTATTTTTTCTCCATTGAATTGGCTGTGGAACTTTGACAAAAAGTGTAAGTCTATTTCTAGATCATTTGTTCTGCTTGAATGATTTATGTGCTTATACTTTAGCCAGTTCCACACTGCCTTGACTACTGAAGCTTTACACAAAGTCATGAAATCAGATGGTGTGAGTACTCCAAATACATTCTTTCAAATCTGGCTTTCCCTTTGCCTTTCCATGTAAGATTTAAAATAAGTTTGTCTATGTAAAAAACGAAACTCTTTCTGATATTTTGACTTTCCAAAATTAATGCAAAATTGCATTTAATCTGTGGATCAATTTGGAAAGAATTGACATCTTAACTATATTGAATCTTCCATTGAGTCCTACTGTTTATGGAGTCTTCCATTCCATAAATAGGGTGTGTCTCTTCATTTTCTTCAGTCTTCTTTGATTTCTTTTATCAGTGTTTTGAAGTCATCTGCATATAAATCTTGGCATGTTTTGTTAGATTTACACCTCAGTATTTCCAAAAACACCTTAAGGTATTGTAAATGTTACATATTTTTCAAATTCGATTTGTACTTGTTCAATGTTACTACAGAAATAGAGTTGATTTTAGTGTTGACTTTAATTTTTCTTAATTTTTGATCCATTCGTAAATAACATGTTATGTTGACTTTATATTTTCAAAACTTATTAAATTCACTTATTGGTTCTGAAAATTTCTTAATAGACCTCCCTTAAGATTTTCTTAGGATTTTCTCCATAGACCATTATCTCATCTAAAAATAGGGACATTTTAATTTTTTCCATTCAAGCCTATATATCTTTTTTTTTCTTGCCTTATTTTGCCTGCTTGATCTTTAACTGCTATGTTGATAGCAGTTACATTGGTTTCCTATTGCTGCTGTAACAAATTGTCACAGTCTTAGTGGCTTAAAACAACATTATCTATTATCTTACAGTTTTGGAGGTCAGACATCTGAAATGGGTCTAATGTAGCTAAAATCAAGATATTGGCAGGGCTGCCTTCCTTTCTGGGGGCTGCAGGAGTAAGTCAGTTTTCTGTCCACAATCCTTGGTTCATAGACCCCTTTCATCTTTGAAGTTAACAATGTAGCATCTTCAGATTTTTCTCTAACTGACTTATTTGCTTCCCTCTCCCACTTAAAAGGAGCCTCATGATTATATTGAACCTGATGGGATACACAGGATAATCTTCCTATCTCATAATTAGCTCATTAGCAATATTAATTCCATCTGCTACCTTAATTTTCCTTTGTCATATAACCTAACATAAGCATAATTTGGGAGGATTAGGGCCATGAACATCTTGGGGGGACGTTTATTTTGCATATCACAGTAGTATTGAGAATCCACATGCTTTCTTTGTTATTTCTGATTTTAGGGGAAAAACGTTCAGCGTTTCACCAAATGTATGATATTAGCTGTGGGTTTTTCTGAATGCTTCTTATCAGGTCAAGATTCCCTTATACTCTTAGTTTACTGAAAGTTTTTAATCAAGAATGGGTGTTAGATCTTGTCAAATGATTTTTCTGCATCAATTGACATATTGTTTTTTTTCTTTTTGTCAGTTTGTTGTATTATATTAATTGATTTCAGACATTCAATCGGCCTTATATTCCTGGAATAACTCTTCTTCTCATTATGTATTGTTTATATATATTTCTGAATTTAATTCTTTTCTTTCAATTCAAGATTTTCTTTCATCTGCTCACATCAAATGTTTTTTGCTTTTTTTTCTGGTTTCTCAAGGCAAAACTTCAATCACTGATTTGTGATATTTCTCCTTTTTATTATAAGCACACAGTCCTATAAGTTTCCCTTTAAGTGCTCATTTAGTTGTGTCTCACATGTGATATGTTGTGTGTTCAATTTTGTTAATTTTAAAATATTTTCTTATTTCTCTTGAGACTTCCTTTTTGACCCATGAATTATTGATAAATGTGTTGTTTAATTCCCAAGTGTTTGGAGATTTACCAGCTATATTTCTATTAATATTTTTTAGTTTAATCTCATCACATTCAGACTATACTTATATGATATAAATTATCTAAAATTGTTCAAGTTTGTTTCATGACTTTGCTATGGTCTATCTTGGTGAATGTATCATGGACACTGGAAAATAATATGTATATTTAATGTTGGATAAAGTGTTCTATAAATGTCAGTTAGATACAGTTGGTTGATTGTTCCATTTTTTGCATACTCTTGCTGATTTTCTCCTTATTTACTTTGTCTATCATGGAGAGAGGAATGTTGAATTATAATTGTGAATCAGTCTATTCTGCTTTCTATTCAAATAGTTTTTTTCCCATGTATTTTGAGACTCTGTTTTAGATGCAGGCATGTTTATGATTTATTTATTTTTGTCTTCCAGTTGAATTAACTTTTTTATCATTATGCAATATTCCTCTTTATCACTAGAAATGTTCATTGTTTCCTCATCTACTTTGTTTGACATTAATGTAGCTACTCTAGCTTTCTTTTGATTAGTGTTAGCATGGTATATCCTTTTTCATCCTTCTACTTTTAACCTATTTGTATCCTTATATTTCAGATGAGTTTCTTATAGGCAGTAAATGTGTCATGCTTTTTAAGTGAATGATTTATTATTTTTATTGGGAGTTTAGTTCATCTATAGTTGATGCAATTACTAATATGATAAGATTCAGATTTGTCAATTTGCTTTATTTTATTTATTAATTTATTTTTGAGAGAGCCTTGCTCTGTCACTAGGCTCTAGTTCAATGGCTTGATCATGGCTCATTGCAGCCTATCTCCCAGGCTCAAGTGATTCTCACACCTCAACTTTCCAAATAGCTGGGACTGCAGGCACATACCACCATGCTAGGGTACTTTTATTTTTTGTAGAGAGGAGATCTCCCTATGTTGCCCAAGCTGGTCTTGAATTCCTGGACTCAAGTAATCCTCTCACCTCAGCATTCCAACCAGTTTGCTATTTGTTTTCTAATTGTCCCATACGTCCTTTGTTTACTTTTTCCTATTTTTCTGCCTTTTTATTACTAATCAGTACTCTTTTATATCTCTATATCTTTTGTTGGATTACTTGCTATAACTCTTTGTTTTCTTATTCTAGGGGTTGCTTTCTATGTTCTGTGGTTACAATATGAGGTCAGTTTTCAGTTTTTGCACTGTTATTTGGCAAGGACCTCCATTTCTGGGTCCTTGGAAGTGTTCTAGCGCATATTTCTCCTCTTAAAGTCTTTGCCATTCTATGTAGGGTCTAATCCATGCAGAGATGAGCCTAGAAATATATACGCCACTTTATGGGATACCTCTTTTGAGATCCCTCTTCACCAGGATCTCCTCGACACTTTATGGTTCACTGGGATCCCCATTTTGCCTCTTATAGCCAAAAGTATGAGGCATTAGTTTCTCCACCCTATCACTTACTTCCTGCAGCTATGGCTGCAGATCTGGGGTCAAGTGGTGAGAGGACAGAGAGAGAAAAAACCAGCAGGCATTCTACCCCTGATCTGGGGACCATAGGTGCTCTGCTGGGAAAGGATTCTCCTCTCTCAGAGATTTCCACACCATACCCAGCCTCTGTGGCTGCCCTGCTGCAACTTGATTTTCTGGGTACTGAGACACAAGAGAATAAAAGAAAAGAAAACGAGGGATTTTCTTCATGCTCCCTCAGCTCTTTCTTGCTCCTCTGACCAGAAAATGAGGATACCACCTAAAGCTTTTTCTGTCCACACCTGGTTGGCTTTGGTTTCAACCCAGGTGATAATAGGTGGGGAATGGGGAATAAAAACTTGCTGATTTGAAGGTACTTTGAATTCTGAACTCCTTTTCCAATTTGCCTGCTACCATCTACTTTTCAGAGTCCTCAGATAGCAGCTCCATGAATTCTGTCATGTTTATATTTGCATTCAGTGAGAGAAGCAGGATAGAGTTTTATTCAATCTTGCCTGAAACCAGAATTGAACTAAAGTACTTTAAATAATGGACATTTAAGCATAGCATTTAGAGTGGAGTGTGGGAAAGAAAAGGCAGGGGAAAGGATTTGGACCCTTTTTTGGTTGAATCCCCGATGAGAAAGACTAAGCACATTCCTACACATCAGCAAAGCAAAAGAATTATTTTGTCAAAAGAATTTGGTATTTAATATTGCTCTTTAAAAGCATCAAAGTAGTCAATATAAAGAAAAAATACCATCAGATGTCATTCATTTATTTTGCAGGTTACTGCATTTTTATTTTGATTTAAATATTAGGTATTGCTATACCCTGTGTTTAGAGTTTCTAAAGCCGATGGCTAGTGATATTGGCAGACATTCTCAACTAACCCTGTCTCTAACTGTAGCCTCAAGATCACCATAGAGCTCTTAAAACCTGAATTCTGAAAAATAATTTTTAAGTTTGGATGAAACATAAGTTTATCCTCTCTTCTCCTATCTCTTTCTTGCCACTTATGCTCATAATATATGGCTAAAATGTTTTCACATAACAATGTACTTGGTACTTCAGGAACTGAAGAATTATTTTCAAAAAGGTCAAAAGCTATCATTAAATAACCAGGTACAATGTGAGAGGCACACTCATCATCTCTATTCTCCACTCCGAGGTAGGTATTTTGCAGCAGGTTCACTGCATACTGGTTACCAACTTATCTGAGTTCTGTGAGACAGAACACACTCACACACGAGTTATCAGAAGTGGATTTATTATTTACAGATAGGCAGCAGGGACAAAAGAAGCCTAGGATCCATTGTGAGCCAGCCCCCCGAGGCTCAAGGAAGCTATCTGGGGAAGATGAAGTCTTGGTTGTACATGCTCCCGTTGCACCACACCTGAGGGACCCCATAGGACAGCTCACCTTGCCTTCTACTCCTCAGGAGCAATGTGACTGACTGGGGAAAGCTTTGATGATATCCATCAAAGCTTCCACAGGAGACAGGAACAAAGCTTGGACTATCCAGGGCAGTTTCTCCCTAACTCGAGATGATACATTCCCTAAGAGAGACAGGGACAGAAATAAGGCCTGGGCTGTTTCAGGCAGTTCCTCCCTATCTCAGGTAATTGCATTCCCAGAACTCTCTACAGTTACTCTTGAGAAATGTAAGGAAGAACAGGGAGAGACCTGGGTCATTCTAAAGCCACCAGAGAACTGTCCTGTAGGTTTATCGGTTCAGTATTCCTGTCATCATTGTACAGGTGAAGAAACTGAGACTCACATTCAGTTACTCGTCCAAGAATTGCAGGGCTAACTCCAAAACTGATGTTCTCTCATGATGCTACACATTTCTGTCCATCCGTGTCCTCCATCTTTGAGAAGATGAAATCAAACAGACAATTTAGCAATGGAGATAGTTCAAGAGATTAGAATCTGCTGGGAGTGGAATGCAGTAGGAAAGAACTTTTTCACTTAAGAGACTGCAACTCTTCACATCTCTGTCTGTTCTGTTTTCCCTTTGAATGCTTCAGCTAGAGTGAAAGAAATCTATTTTCTAATTACAAAAAAAATCTTTATTGAAACTATGGTATTGGGGCAGGGATGCCATACTTCCATCTCTCAAACCCATTGACAATTAATTTTTAATTTCTCTCTTCGTGTTCTGGGACTTCTTCAAATCTACACACAAATTTTGCTTCTGTTGCTTTTTCTCTACTTTCTAGGCCAGAAATGAAAATAAAGAATGAGGGTTTCAGCTCATGGTTAAAAACATATGTGTGATTTTTCATACCTGGCCATAGGTAATTATAAAGGCTTTACCTGGCAGGACGTTCAGGAGGAAGCTGCCTCCTCACAGGATGGGTGGTGCAAGCCAGTGCATTAGTTTCTGAGAGGAATTGCAATAAGGACTCTTGTCCCTCTGGCAGGTCATGCTGTCTCACATAGTTACAGTCCTAGCCCAGGTGCTTTCATTCCTAGGTCTCTTTATTTGAGGCCTGCAGTAGAGGTTTTCAATTGCCTCTGCCAAGAACCCCTTATAGGAGGCAGAAGGGAAAACCTTGAAGACACTTTCCCCAACTCTGACTCAGGACTCAGTCCTTTTCCACTCATAACCCTCAGCCCTTGCCCTCTCTCTCAACTGCAGAGTCTATAAAACTGTGTAAGCCTTTTGTTAGGGGCTCCCTTAACAGTGAGATGACCCCCAAGTCTATGCGGATCCACCTGACCCTCAATTTGTGCATTGTCCCATAGGTGAAAATGGAACAGGGAGAGTCGGTACTTCCTCTGGTTTTAGACTATTGCTTATACCATCACAGTAAGTGATCAAAACTTTGCCTTTTTCACTTTTTTGACTTGTTACCTTAATTCTCTACGCAGACACCTGACAGCTCAGCTGAGTAGCTCGCTCTCTCCCAGCTTGGCTGAGCTCCTGACAAAGGAAGCCCACTGGAAGATGAAATGGATCTGGAAGCTGTGGACCTACTGAATTTTCTTGAAGCAAACTTTGCAGACCAGCTTTCAGAGGAAGAAGAAAAACAACTGATCCCAGCAAGTAATAGCTTCACTTCTTTATTTCTCACACTACACTGAATTTCTCTTAAGTTCCAGCTTTCATTGTTGCCATCTTTGGCAAGCTTCCCATCATAAGAAACAGTTTTATAGTGATGTCTGCTGTATGCCCACAACATTGTAAAAACAGTTGGGCTTTTATTTCATAAAATTATACAAATTATATGAATATTAATATAATAAGAACACTCCATACAATACATGCTTATATGTTTGATTAACCACTGATTGAATAAATGAATGAATGGTCAATCATATAAGGACCTCAGTATTGAATCCTGGAATGAGAAAAGAGAGCAGCAGTAAGCAGATGGCACGTGGGGATTGTGGAATCTATAGGGGAAGGATGGAAGGAACAAAACAGCAGGTAGCAGGTTGGGAGGAAAAAACACAGGAAGTAAAAAAGACAATACTATACCTTTTGTTCTTACCTCAAAAGCTGAAAAATCAATTTTCTGTCTCCTGATTGATGTTTCCAAAAGCTTAATATGCTGCTATAGAGCAAGACCAGGAAATTGGAGAATGTCCCTAGCACCACCCTGCTGAGTTCTACCAAGTCTGGTTTGAATGAAATGAAAAATCAAAGTACAGATATGTTCCATTTTCATTGGAAGCTAAAAGGTTTTTTTCCTTCAGTTTTTTTTTTTTTTTCCCTCCAGAAAATCTTCTCCTTTAAAAAAAAAAAGCTAATACTATACCGGTTCCACATTAGTCCTCTCCTTTCAGTAAATATAATTTTGACCAATGTTATCCTGGATATTTCATTGTCTTGTCAACAACAACATGGTAATTGGTATTAATGCCTGAAAATCAAAGCCTTTCGGAAATGATAGGCTTGATTTAGTACCACTGGCATGGCTCTCATTAAATCAGTGAAGACTGTGTAGTACAAATGTGCAGATTCTTTTATTCATCACTGTAAGAACCTCAGGGAGCCTCATTGAAAATGCACATGACAGATCAGGTGGGTACGACTGCGGCCCAAATAAAGAAAATAGAAAATGTGAGCAACATCATATAAAATTTACCTTACAGAAGTCATTAAGTAATCATTACTTAAGTAAATTATGCTTTTTACATAATCAAAAATGTTCTGTAGTTAAGAGTCTTGGAGGGACAAATACACATTGCACTAAATATTTGAAGATTCTGAGTTACAGCTGAAAGGAATTTCTTTTCATTCTTAGCTGTGAACGTAGGTTCCTTTGATTCCTTTAGGCAAGGATACTCAAATCCTCTCACTTATGAAACTTTGAGCTAGACTTCTGCCTCAATGACTGTGTGTTCTCCATCTCTTCTCCCCACTGTGCTCATTCCTGACACACTCTCGCACTTGCATCCACATGCCTGCACACAGACACACACAGACTGACATACAGAAAAAGGATACACTCTACAAAAATCTCTGCAGAGCAGAAACCCTAATAAGTAGAGGGAGGTGAGGAGTAGGAAACAAGACGGAAAGCAGGAAGCAAAGAAAAACAAGAAACGACGGAGGAAGAAGTGAAGACTGTATGGGAAAAGGAGAATGATGTATGTAGGGGAGAGGGCAGAGCAGAATCTGGAGATGGGCTTCAGGGGAACATGGATATAGGACCCCAAGAGTGCCTTATATTGCTATAATATAAGGAGTCCATTTTAAATCTCATCCAATGTAATGTAATTACTGAAGGAGCAAAGACATTTTAATCTATAAAACCATCTTATAGATTAATGACTGAGAAAAGTGAGTAAGGCATCAGTTTGGCCCTTAGAGGTACAGCAGGATTTCAGGCAGGAGAAGCAAAACTGCATGATAATATTGAGAAGCAAGGAAGAGCTATCCTCAGGCATAAGAATCCTGTTAGCCTGGAGATTCAGTGGATCTCTTAGAATCAATGATATTGAGGAGTTTGAAAGATTTGGTGGTATGGTATACAGGAAGAATTAAGACTGAAGGGGGCTATTTAAACAAACAAACAAACAAAAAACAGAGCAAAGCTAGCTTGCTTGGGAGTCACCCAAATGAATTAAAATACTCTTGGGAAGAATGTGTAGCACATCTGCCTTACCAGTAGAAATGGCATGGATGGTGAAGGTGCTTTTGACTTACAAAGAAGGTAAAGTCAAATCTCTTCTATCCATGACAGGCCAGGTGCAGGTGCAGCAGTTTAAGACCACAAGTGCTAAGGTGGAGGGAGCTCAGCTCCTGTGACTAAAGCAAGAATATTTGGCTTGTTTTGATAACTTTCCGGGTGGGTATACAAACCTGAGGCATTTTTCGCTTTTATTGTCATTCCGGCCAGTCCCTCTTGATTGACCTCCTGTGCTTCGAAGCGGCCCAGGTATGCCTGGACAGGGCAATAGTTGCAACAGCAAAACAGGAGTTGAACCAACGCGTGTAACAGAGGAAGCTTGGGTCATGCTCAGAGTAAAGTGCTTCAAATTTAAAATAAATCAACACAAAAGGGAAAGTCATCACTGTTTCAGAGACTATAAATAATGCAGCAGTCTTCCAGAAAGAAGTTTTTTACTTAAGATCATGTTTGTTAGTTGAGGTTCAGGGAACAACATCACATCCAAAAAGCTGATAATCTTATTGTTTAAATTATCCCTGAAATTTATATGTCACTGCATCCCTGAGGAGACAGGAACAGTTGATTTTGGTCCAGAACTTAATGCTTTATAGTTTTTCACCTGTGTGATGTGAAAATGTCCACTTTTATTTATGTGACCAGAACATTTATAAATGCCTCATTTAGTTATTTGGGTAAATTCTATTCTTGCTTCTCATAAATTGCTCCTCATAACATTTGGTTGGCAAAGCTTTCAGCAAGCGGGTTCTCAAATATTGGAAATTCACCCTTGCTGGGCGCAGACCTGTTAAGATTATGAGTGATAAAGGAATAAAGTACACTGAAAAGTAGCTTAGATTAAGCCACAGGACATTGGTTGAGCATGAGTGCCCCAGGATGCATTTGAAGAATTCACTGAATCATAGCCTGAAGCAATGTAGCATCACAGCAGAGAGCTGAGGAACACCTGTAAGCTAGAGAATGTGCTAGTGTGTGGTAGTCAAGGACAGGTGACTTAGTTGGAGCAAAATTGCTATCTACAGCACAAGAGTACCATTCTTCAAATAGCAACAAAACCCATAGCACAGTCACAAGCAGCAGATGTTAGGGAAATGCTTTAAGTCTTATCAATGTGACATAGCTTTGAAGACAGATATTATATTTTTACCTATTTCTGTATCCAAGTAGAAAATCATTCATGCATTTTGTCTATTTTGAAAGAAATGAGTCGTAGGTATTTAGAAGGACACAAACGTATTACGAACTCAGAATAACATTATTCGATAGAAAGCAGAATTAGAATTGAGAAAATGAGACGTATCCATACCAAATGAAATGAATGAAATAAACCAGGTGTTAAATTATGAAGGTGCCTTACAATTTGTGCCATGAGTTCTAAGGAAAGTTGATATTTAGAAATTTTGGTAGATTGTCGGCCGGCGCAGTGACTCGTGTCTGTAATCCCAACACTTTGGGAGGCCTAGGCGGTGGATAACCTGAGGTCAGGAGTTTGAGACCAGCCTGACTAATATGGTGAAACCCTGCCTCTACTAAAAATACAAAAATTAGCTGGGCATGGTGGTAGATGCCTGTAATCCCAGCTACTTGGGAGGCTGAGGCAGGAGAATCACTTGAACCTGGGAGGCAGAGGTTGCAGAACGTTGATTGTGCCATTGCACTCCAGCCTGGGATGACAAGAGTGAAACTCCATCTCAAAAAAAAAAAAAAAAAAAAAAGAAAAAGAAAAGAAAGAAATTTTGGTAGATTGTAAAAATGTCTACTAGTTATTTTATACCCTCCATCCATGTCTTTGGTTAGCGTCTTCCCACACTGACTCATGACCCTTGTGATCTGCCTGGCGATTTGCTCTGGCTAATGAGATATTAGCAAACAGGAAGTGAGCAGAGTCTTGGAAAGTGTTTCTGTACTGGGGTTTGCACTCTTGCTCCCATTTTGAACCTTAAGACATTTATGTGAAGAATCTTATACTATCCTACCACAGCATGAGACATTATATGGAGCAGAAAGAAGTCATCCAAGTTGAGGACCTCCTAAACCAATAAAGTGCCAACTGCCAACCACATGAGTGAGGCAATTTTGAACAAACTAGCTCCAGCTCAGCTGGCCCTGAGCAATTGCCAGGCCAATCCACATAATCATTAAAAAAGAAAAAAATTTGGCATGAGGTGATTGATATACTAACTACCCTGTTTCGATTTTTATGAAGTATATACATGTATTCAAACATCAAATTGTACTCCCATAAATAGGTACAATTATAATGTGTCAATTTAAAATAGTTTATTATTTAAGCAATGAAGTTTGGAGATGTTTTGTTATGCAACAACTTACCATTACACTCTTAATACAACAATAACAACAATAATAATGTCTACTAATGTTTGAGGATCTATCAAGTGATATGTTAGGCACTCTAAGAGGTGATTTGTATATATTACTCCTAACCTTCAAATAAAGTATATGTTCTTAACACCATTGTGATTTGTATATATTACTTCTAGCCTTTAAATAAGGTGGGTGTCCATAAAAGCATTTTACAAATGATGTATGTTGCAAAGTAAAAATCTAGTCATGCTAATAGTAAATAACATTGCCAAGATTCATCTACAGTTCTGACAGTCTATCAGTTTCACGGTCCTTCCATTGGACGAAGATGTTGATGGAGGCTCTCTCCGGATGGGGAAATGAGGCGTGGACTTAGATAGGCTTCTCAGATTTGTTCAAATTGGTATAACACAACTGTAAACTTCTCACTATTTTCTTTATTTGCCTAGTGCCTAGTTTAGCAAAATATTTTCAGTAAATATTTCTTGAACAAATGTGCCAAGAACTGAAATGCATTTCGGAATAGGCTAGTCTGTTCCACTCATCTGAAAGTAAGATAGAAAAGTGGTGAAGGAACAGAATTTCATGTCAAAAAGTACACATTGAAATCCTGAGTTGAGCTACTCATCAGAATATGTGGCCTTGTGCGAGTTACTTACCGTCTCAATGATCTCAGTTGAAAATGGAGGTGATAAATCCTTTCCTTAAAAAATTGTAACACAAGTTAATGGAGTAATTTTTTTTTCTAAAAAAGAATTACTCATATGATCTATAAAAGTATTGTAAAAATAGTAGATACTGTTAACTCATTGCCTAAAAATAGAAGGTTTTCTGAATGTAAAATATGCAATTCATTATTAACTATATTAGCATATTCATATTATGTATACCATTGTTTGCAATCAGTATATAATTGTCATATAAAACAAAACGTGTTCACAAATTATTTTTTTCTGTTAGTGTATCAGATATAACTTTTTCCAATATTTGATAGTAATATAAATATTAAAATATGTATATATGAAGCTTTTATGAATTCCCATTTCTGAATTTATTGGTCATCACAAGAAATATTTTAAAATATTGCATTTTCTAGTTTAGCACTTTGAAATATCTTTTTGAAAAAAATTAAAAAATAGTTTAAAAGGAATTAAAATATCTTACTTAGTATTACAAATTTGGGATTTTTCATTCAAATAGAAATTTTGTTTCACCACTCAGCAATGGCTGGGATCCACTAGGAAAATCCATATTTGCTCCATCTACTTCCAGTTTGGATGGGGGTAAGGGCTTCCCCTCATACCTCCACTCTCCATAGCATGTGTCTTGCTACTCTGTCCCCTGTTCAATCAAACTTATCATGTCCAGTGCTGCTAGGCAGCATGGTATCCAAAAGTGATGAGTCAAGCACTTCATGGCCCAGTCACATCTTCCTTGGTGGAAAACTCACAGGGTTTTAACAAAATATTTGAGACTCTTCTCATATCTGTCATAGACCAGCTATAAATGAACATTTGATGTAATCCGAAGAAACAAGAACAACCCAACAGATTGTTTTCCATTTAAGAGCAAAACTTCTTGCCTTTTCTCCATGATTTTCCTCATTGCCAACACAGAGGAAGTAGGACCATAAGAGAAGTCTCTACTCCTCTCTCCAAGAAAGGTTTCTTTCAGCATGGACAAAGTTTGAGCTGTGGAGATAAGAGGAGATGAGACTGGGATTTTTCACCAAATTAGTTCTTTTTTTGTGATGGAGTCTCACTTTTGTCGCCCCGGCTGGAGTACGGTGGTGCAGTCTCAGTTCACTGCAAACTCTGCCTCTGGGGTTCAAGCGATTTTCCTGCTATAGCCTCTCAAGTAGCTGGAATTACAGGTGCCCACCACCACGCCCGGCTAATTTTTGTACTTTTAGTAGAGATGGGGTTTCTTTATGTTGGCCAGGCTCGTCTTGAACTCCTGACCTCAGGTGATCTGCCTGCCTTGGCCTCCCAAAGTGCTGGGATTACAGGCTTGAGTCATCTTGCCTGGCCCAAATTAGTTCTTAATACTAGACCTGATATGAGAGCTATTTTTGCTGCCTGGTGGGGGAAGTGGGGTAGTCTTTACAGAAAAATAAAACTATTTCATGTCTGTCATGAATTCAGACCTTTTACTTAACTGGTAATATTTGATTAATTACAAATTAGAGTCCTATTGAATGATAAGATCATATGTCTCTTCTTTTATAAAATGGGTTAGCACAATTTTCTGGCTTATGAACTTCATAGAACAGTGAGGACTAACTAAGTCTCTATTTGGAGAAAGGTCTTTACAAACTCTAAAATAACCTTTTTTTTTTTTTTTTTTTTTTAAAAAAAAGGCTAAAAACAATTTTTAAAAAAATTTT